>NC_142067.1:11625385-11816219 GCF_059756535.1 Pantherophis guttatus
AATGATTTAGGTCAGTGATGGCTAACCTTTTTGCCATCGGGTTCCAAAAGTGGTGAGAGCGTGGTGGGGTCACACGCACGCGTGCCCACATCCATAATTCTATGTGGCCCCCCATGCTCCCTCTGCTTTTGGCACGCAATGGCACAGTGGGCCCGGTAGGACTGTTTTTTGCTCTCCCCAGGCTCCAGAGCCTTTCTAGGAGCCTGGGGAGGGCAAAAACAGCCTCCCCCCCCCAGAGGCCCTCCGGAGGCCAGAAACAGTGTGTTTCCTGACTTCTGGTGGGCCCAGAAGGCCCGAAAATCAGCTGGCTGGCGCACGCATGCATGCCGGAGCTGAGCTCGTGTGCCCACCGATATGGCTCCGTGTGCCACCTGTGGCACCCGTGCCATAGGTTCGCCATCACGGATTTAGGTGTTCACTTACTATCCCCTGTGTTTACTTAATGACTGCTGTAATTCACTTAACAACTGCTGCAAAAAAAGATAATAAAATGTATCTTGGAGTGGTGTACACAATACGTTAACTCATAAGTAAAGCAAAATGGTTTTGCTTTTCATCACACTAAGGACACAAGAAATTAATCAAGTGCTGAGAGCTACTTTGGCATAATGGTTAAAAGCACCAAGCTAGAAACTAGAAGACTGTGAGTTCTAGTCTGGCCTTAGGTACAAAGCCAACTAGATCAGGGGTCACCAACCTTTTGGACCTCAGGGACCACTATATTCATAATTTTAAATCCTGCAGACCACTAATATGATCTGCCTAATGACTGGCTGGGTGGGCATAGCTAGGTGGGCATGTGACTGGGTGGGCATGGCCAACTTGATGTCACTCATGTCGGGGGGTGCCTCTGTTCACCCCTCTCCTCCCAGCCATTCCTTGCCTCCCTGCCTGGGCTCCTTAGGGCCCCAACAGGAAGCAATTGTTGGAGCTAAGCAGCCACCACGAGAAAGAGTTGGCAAAACAGTTCAGTTCAAATTGGATCTGACCGAGAAGGAGGCTCAGCAGAAGCACCTCACTGAGGTGGGAATGCAAGGCCAGGTACAGGCGCCTTGAGGCTCAGCGGGCTGAGATGGTCAGCCAGTTCCAGGCCATGATGCAGTCCCACTGGAACAAGGCCCTCCGGCTCTTCGCCACCAGCGGCGCTTCCCTCCAGCCTTCACCGAAAGCCCCTCACCAGGAGGCCGAAGCAGACTCCAAGTCAGAATTTCTGCCCCCCTCCGACCCACACAAAAAGACCTCGAAGGGGGAGACTCTCTGCAGCAACACAAACGTTCATTGCATGTATCTGTTCCAGGGGCCCTACTTTGAGGACCCTTGGTTTAGTGCAATATAAAACATGCAAATAATTTTTCCATGGACCACCAAAATTTTCTCGCGGTCCACCGGTGGTCCATGGACCACCAGTTGGTGACCGCTGTCTTAAAGGTCTCCAGTGATGGAGCACCACAACTTCTGAGGGAACTGGTTAATTTTTCTCACTGTTTGGACATTTCTCCTAGGTTGCTTCTCTCAGCCCTAGGAAAAAGACAAGGGCAAACCACTTGCCAACAAAAACGCAAAGACTCCAGAAGACTGATCAAAAGAACAAAAAAAAAAAAAAAATCAAAAAAACCCTCAAGTGTTACATTACAGCCTTTGTTGGCCTGGTTCAACATTCAGTTGTGTAATGCTAAACAGCCTTCCATTTGTGCACACCTGAATATGTTTCTTTTTTTCTTTTTCTTTTTATTTCCATATGCAAAGGACCGCATGTGTTGGGATGCTCTCTGAATTAAGAAAGCAAGTGTGGCGAAGAGGTATTTTTTCCTCACACCATATCTTAAGACAGACTCGAGGTTCCTGACACAGAAAATATGTCAGCCAAAGAGTTTAATTGAGTGGTCTTTGTGCTTTCGGAAACTGTTTGACAAGCAAGGGGAGATGAGAAAAGAAGGAAGGGGGGAAAAAGTACAAGGAACTGAAAGGAGACATCCGACAGCATCCATTTATTAACAAAAAGCTGACAAGAGCGGTTTTTTTTTTTTTTTTTTTGTGGCCAGGGATTCTGGAGATTTAAACGGACTTGAATATGTTATTGCCAACACATTGTGTTACATCTACCCTTATATCTAAGGCAGGGGTGAAAGTCAGCAGGTTCTGACAGGTTCTGGGGAGCTGGTAGCAGAACTTTTGAGTAGTTCGGAGAACTGGCAAATACCACCTCTGGCTGGTCCCAGAGTGGGGTGGGAATAGAGATTTTGCAGTATCCTTCTCCTAGAGTGGGTGGAAATGGAGATTTTGCAGTATCCTTCCCCTGGAGTGGGGTGGGAATGGAGATTTTGCAGTATCCTTCCTCTGGAGTGGGGAGGGAATGGAGATTTTGCAGTATCCTTCCCCTGGAGTGGGGTGGGAATAGAGATTTTGCAGTATCCTTCCCCTGCCGTGCCCACCAAGCCATACCATAAAAAAGATTGATTTCTACCACTGGTCTAAGGGTGAATCTAATCACTGACTTCTTTTGTCTTGAAGTTTTCAGTTACAGGCAACAGTTCCAACAGTTCATTTCCCAGTTACAATGGCACTGGGGGAAAAAAATAAGGTATGACTGTTTTTCACATGTATGACCATTGCCATGTCCCCATGTGATCGACATTCAGATGCTTGAGAACTGATCCATATTTATGACAGTTGCAATGTCCTGAGGACATGTGGATTCCCTTTTGCAACATTCTGACAAGCCAAGTCAAGGGAGAAGCCAGAGTCCCTTGACAAGCGTGTAACTTAAAAAAGCAGTCATTCCCTGAACAACTCTGGCAGGAAAGGTCGTAAAATGAGGCAGAACTCACTTAAGAAATGTTTCACTTAACAGCAGAAATTTGGGGCTCAATTGTTAGACTACCTGTATATGTTTTTCACTTGTGACCTCCATGGAATATCCGAGGCCCCTAGAGAGCCACATAGCCCCTGGCTGAGAACACTGGTGCTTGTCAAAACACACACACACACACACACACACACTTAAAAAGATGCGTATTTTCAGAGAATTATAGACTTTTCTCAACACATCATGCAGCTGCTCATCAAACACCTTGCTGCTTATTCTTACTTTTCTTGTATTTTATTTTTCACCCTGACTGATTTCGAAACCAAAGCTTCTTTTGGAAATCTCCTACAATTCGTTTCCGGGTGTCCAGTGTTGTGGTTTATACACCCTGCTGAATTTTAAACTTCAGAACAATATTAGGTCCAAAGTCTGTGCTTCTAATAATGGGAAAAGGAGGTGGGATTTAAGAAAACGTGGTGTTTTTTTGAACCACATACTTCCTGATCAGAAGTGGTATTCAGCCAGTTTGTGCCGGTTCGCACCAGCTCAGGCGAACCTGTAGCGGCGCCCCGGCTCCAAGTCGTACTATTTAGATATGTTTTTGAGACCGGGCACATGCATGGAAGGTGCGTGAGCGAGCAAAGTGCATGCACGGAAGGCCAGGTGTATATGCGTGGACAGCGTGCCTGCGCATGAAGCAATTGTGTGCACTCACGGCAAACCGGTGGTAAAGTTAAATGAAACCCCTCTTCCTGGTTTGGTTGCACAAGCTAGCCTAACACATCTAATTAATGTTTTCAAAAAATGTGTCCTGGTTGCCTTATGTAGAGTAGTCTGTTTTTTTTTTTTTCCCTTTACCAGTATTTTAGTCCACTCTAGATAAAAACCTAAACAGCAGGCATATGCTAGGATTCAAGAAAAATGTGGCGTCTGTAATTTAAGCTGAAGAAATTCAGGGAGATGCACTCAAGGTGCAGCTACTGGAGTGGACATTTGAAGCCATGCAAGAGTTGATGAGTGCCGGGGAAAAGAAGCCAGTGACCCTTTAAGAAAATGTAATTTCCCCGGAGGCGGTCGCCAATCCTTTTGGCTTTTGATATATGCATCCTTTTTGGTATGGAACATAAAACAGATGCAACTTAACCTTGAGTCCTCTGCTGAAGATCATCTTCACTGGCAATAATTTTGTGGGAGAGGAAATGCAATTTCATAACTCAACAGCTCATCTGCAAGTCCCAGACTTTCATGGAGAAATGCTTGTTTTTAAAGGATGGCATAACCAATTTTGCAAAACTGTTTGATGTGGTCTGAAGAAGTTGAATTCCAGATGATGTCGAAAGCATCCTTGACTGTTATAGACCATCATTCTACAGGGTTTTTTTTTTCCTTTCTCTTTTTGTTTGCAAGTTGTTTAGGAATTTGCCTAATCTATATGTTTTATTTTGAAAGTTTATCTAGCTAGTCCCAAGGAAGTTGCATCTGTCTATGATTCAGTTGCCACAATATTTGAAAGTGGGGTCAAAGTACCTGCATTGTGATCTGATCACACAATTTGGCCTCGGTTATTCCTCCCACACTCTGCTTTTTATATTCCCAAATATATATATCACATTTATTGAACAGTTTCCACTGAATTAGACCAACAGAACTGTGGTGGTACAGTAGTTAGAATGTAGTATTGCAGGCAAACTCTGTCCACAGCCAGGTGTTTGATCCTGATGGGACTCAAGATTGACGCAGGCTTCCATCCTTCCAAGGTTGGTAAAATCAGGACCCAGATTGTTGGGGGCAATATGCTGATTTTATACACTGCTTAGAGAGGGCTGTAAAGCATTATGAATCGGTATATAAGTCTACATCAGTGGTGGTTGGCCCTGGTTTGGACCAGTTCACAAGAACTGGTAGTAAAACCAGCGGGAGGCTCCGTCCACTGATCCCGACATCATCAGGAAGCTTCTGCGCATGCACAGAAGTGTGCACATGATCCTGTTGCGAACCGGTAGTAAAGGTAAGTAGAACCCACCCCTGGTCTACATGCTATTGCTATTCCTCAATCTAGGATTTCCTAATCCAGCAACCTAGGTGGACTTCATGACTCTCAGGATTCCACAGAACGAACAGTAAAGGCTGATTCAGTTATTTCGGATTAACAGAGTTGGGAGGGACCTTGTAGGTCATCTAGTCCAACTCCTTGCTCATGCAGGAGACCCTACACCATTTTTGACAGATGGCAATCCAATCTATTCTTGAAAGCTTCCAGTGATGAAGCTCCCACAACTTCTGAAGGCAACTTCTGTTCTATTGGTTGATTGTTCTCACTGTCAGAAAATTTCTTCTTACTTCTAGGTTGAATCTCTCCTTGTTCAGTTTCCATCCATTATTCCTTGTCAGGCCTTCAGGTGCTTTGGAAAATAACTTGACCCCCTCCTCCCTGTGACAGCCCCTCAAATATTGGAACACTGATCATGTCTCCCCAGGTCCTTCTCTTCAGTGGACAAGCCATGCCCAGTTCCTACAACCATTCATAGTATCTTTTAGCCTCCAATCCCCTAATTATCTTGGTTGCTCTTCTCTGCACTCATTCTAGAGTCTTGACATTTTTTTTTATAGTGCGATGACCAAAACTGGATGCAGTATTATAGGTGTGGTTTTACTAAGGCTTTATAGAGTGGTATTAGTACCTCACTTGATCTTGACTGTATCCGTCTGTTAATGCAATTTAGGATTGCATTATATTATTTTGGCTGCCGCCACACACTGTTAGCTCATATTTAATTGGTTTCCACTAAGACTCCAAGATCCCTTTCACAGTTACTACTATTAAGCCTGGTTTCACCAAGTCTATATGTGTACTTTTGGTTTTTCTTGCCTAAGTGGAAGACTTATCATTTTATGTCCCTTTTCTTGTTTTCTGCTGATTCTATCTCAGTGCTGTCTGAGTATTGTAATTCAACAAACAACTGAGCGATAAGATACCAAACAGAGACTAACTAACAATGAAACTCAGGATACACACAAGTAAGACTGGAATGAGGGGGGGGGGAGTCTATGGAGTAATAAACCTCTAGGTGCAATAGTGATTCAACAGGAATGGGAATTCAGGTGAACCTCTAAATAGCAGACCAACAAGAGTTAGTTATATTCCGCAAGCCTACGGTATTGAACAAAATTATCATACCAAAATCTATTGGCAAAAAATGTGAAGGAATTGTTCCTGTAAGGAAATGTAAAATGTGTATCAAGAAAATTGATAAACTCCAACTTACAATCTGGAAGGGCTTTGATTGTGTTCAAATTTACGGCAATATGAACTGGAAGTAATTATTTAATAATCAATGCTATTGCCCTCCCAGTGTCATAATTAACATCATTGACTTGATCAATTGATTACGTACCATCAAATCATTGTCATCTCTTAGCAACCAATAGGTAGATTCTTTCCAGAATCACCTGTCTTCAATTTGGACTTGGAAATTTCTCAGTGGTAATTCACTAGTGTTATAATCAACTGCATCCACCTTGCTACTGGCCATCCTTTTCTTTTTCCTTCAACTTTTCCTAGTATTATGAAATTCTCAAGGAACTCCCATGATTTTAACTTTCCTACAAATTGTACTTTCTCTTTCTCTGTCTCTCTCTCTGTATCTCTCTCTGTGTCTCTCTGTCTCTCTCTGTCTCCATCTGTGTGTGTGTGTGTCAGAGGTGGGTTTCAGCAGGTTTTGACCAGTTCTGGAGAACCAGTAGCAGAAATTTTGAGTAGGTCAGAGAACTGGTAGTAAAAAAGGTTTGAAACCCACCGCTCTGTCTGTCTGTCTCTCTCTCTGTCTCTCTCTCTGTGCCTCCATCACTCTCACGCTCTCTCTGTCTCTCTCTGTCTGTCTGTCTCCCTCTCCCACCCACTCTCTCTTTTCAGAATATATCAGTCCAAGTGCTTTCCTGGAATCTTATTTTGTTTACTCGTTTGCTTAAATTTATTTGAGAGTATTTGAGTACTCAGTCTTCCAGAATTCTGACTGGCAAAGCATCTAAAATATTAAGAATGAAAAACATAACAGTGTCTCCAGTCAGCTGAGACCAAAGGCTCATGGGAAAAGATGCATTTCACTTGCTTTTTAAATTCAAGAAAAGTAGGAATCATATTAAGTGTGATTTCAGCTGCTCCGTGAAATAAATAGCAATAGCATACAGGCTTATATACCGCCCCACAGCATATTACAGCTTTCTCTAAGCAATTTACAGAGTCAGCCTATTGCCCCTGACAATCTGGGTCCTCATTTTACTGACCTCAGGAGGATGGAAGGCTGAGTCAACCTTAAGCCCATCAGGATCGAACTCTAGACTGTAGGCACAATTTGCCTGAAATACTGCACTTTAACCACTGCACAACCTGAGCTCCTTCATAAAACCTTGATTGTCTTTCTTGAAACAATTCCTCTCTGTTCTCTACTCCTCCATTCCATGACCTCCATCCCATTTCTCCAATTTTTTTTACGCCTAGAGGCTTACCGAGTTTGCATATAGATGTGGATGAGAACACATGGTAAGTTACCCACCGTAAGTGAAACTTCTTAATTTAATTAAAGTTAATTTGATTAATCTTAAATAATTAATCAAACCTAATTAATTATACTTAATTTAATTTAAATTAAAGACATATCGTAGGTTCAATGCTTGCTGTATGGAAAAGGGATTGATTGATTTAAATTTCACTCTAGTCTGTCCTATATATTCACAAACAGGATGATTTTAAAAAAACAAACAAACATGAAAATAGTACAGTATAAAAATATAGAGACAACTGACATAACTTAATAGGGCTTTAATGTTTTACTCATTTCAAAAGGAAGCCCAATTAGAAAGGAAAATATCCACAATACATATGGCTCCAAAATCAATCTGAAATTGCCAACCTTTATCCGAAAACTTTTGTGATTTTTTTTAAAAAAAGATTTGATTAGCTATATAACCTTACTTGCAATGTCATTTGCCCTGAATGACTTATAGAAATAGCACTTAAACTTATATACCACTTTATAGTGCTTTATAGCCCTCTCTAAGCAGTTTACAGAGTCAGCATATTTCCCCCAACAATCTGGGTCCTCATTTTACCCACCTCGGAAGGATGGAAGGCTGAGTCAACCTTGATTCTGGTGAGATTCGAACTGCCAAATTGCAGTCAGCTGGCAGTCAGCAGAAGCAGCCTGCAGTACTGCACTCTAACCACTGCACCACCTTGGCTGTTCTATGTGAAGCTGCCTTAGCAATTGACTGAAGGTGATTTTGTCAATGTCGGTGGTGTTTAATTGGTACACCAGATCTTTGGATCATTATTATTATTGAAGAAGAAGAACAAACTTAGCCTTCATGTCAACATTTTTGATATTTGGTATTTCTGTGCAGTGCAATGAAGAAAAAGTGTGATCTAAGCTGTCACTCAAGGCCTCATCCTTACAGCTGACATTGTTTCCACAGCCATTGTATTTATATTCCACTTTGGGGTCCATTTTGTTCCAAGAACCTCAACAGTGGAATTCTGGTTGAGGGAGAAATTCACTTGCTAGATATCTTTGTATGTTTCCATGTTTGGGAAGGGCATAATTCTTATTGACATCATGAAGCGGAATGAACGGATTACATTTTTAGAACTTCACCTAAAGATTCATCATGCCTGATATTTTTTGAAGGCTTGTTTTTCAGGATCACACCCAATTTGCTTATTCTTAGACCAGTGGAAGGTGGTTTATTGTAGGTTCACTCGGTGGAGGTTTTACCAATCACAGAAGGATGAGTCAACCTTAAGCCTGGTGAGATTCAAACTGCCAAATTGCAGGCAGCCGGCAATCAGCAGAAGCAGCCTGCAGTACTGTATTCTAACCACTTGGCCACTGTGACTCATTGTAGAGCAAGATATAGACCAGGGGTCGGCAACCTTAAACACTCAAAGAGCCACAAAGGTCCTAACTGGAAGCCCCCGTTCAATTCTGGAGCCGACAGGAAGTCTGTCAGCTTTCGCTTTTACTGCTTTGGCTGCCATAAGAAATGGGAGGGGGAGAGCTAGGGGGCTGGGGGGGGGAAGCGTGCTGGAGGACTTTGGAAGAAACGAAACTGAATCTTTGAAGTTGCTATCGGGTCAACCGTCGTGGCAATCCTGATTGATGACGCTGCCAGACGTGCTTCCACCTGACCCTGGGAGACCTTTGGATTGGATGATTTACGATGGACAGTGGGAGGCGATGCTTTCTATATGCACTTTTCACACTTATTGCCTTTAATTTCAGCTTTCCTTGGTTGCATTCACTTCATTTTCTAGTAAAAGTACCTTTCTCTATAAATCATGGAGTTTGGGTCATTCTTTCCTGGACTTTGAAGGAAGCACACCTGACAAAGTCCAGTTCCCCCATCATAGTCTCCTTCTAGCGCGGTGTCCTTTTTCCTCTGCCAACTGGAAATTGGTTCCCCCACCATAGAGTCTCCTCCTAGCGCGGCATCCTTTTTCCTCCACCTGTCCTAACCGAAAGCCCTATCAATTGTGGAGCCAACTAGCAACAGGGAGCCACAGCAGAAGGATGAAAGAGCCACATGTGGCTCCAGAGCTGCAGGTTGCTGACCCCTAGTATAGACCTAATGTCTTTCTTTTAACTGCTCCAATATCATAACAAAAACACCCAATTTTGACCCTCTTCGATGAAAGATGCCATAGAAAGGGGAACAGAGCAAGGACTTGTCTAAGAATCTGTAAAACAGAAGCAGAAACCCTATAGGAGTTTCCATCTTCACATATGGGCTCTTTCTCTAGTAAAATGTCCGCTCCTTTCCCTCTGCCACCCTTGTACAGCCAATTTGAGCTGCAATAAAGGAATGCAGCCAGTGAATGCTGAAAGGTTAACAATATTGTGAAGCGCACATTAAAATCAAATGACCTGAATGATTGCTTCTCCTGATCAGCATGCAAGAGAGATTTTGCATGAGTCAGCAGAGGTGGGAAATACAGCATCCTTACTATATAGTTCGGAAGGAATAGACAGAATGGATATTCGCCGTGCAGGCGGTTTAGAAAGGTTTTCTTTGTAGGCTCGTTGGTATGGAACCGATGGCCCTAAGGAGATTAATTGGATGATGCTACCAGAGAAGTCAATGAAGCAAGATAACAGAGCCTGGCACAACACTGTGGGTGCAGAGAGGAGAGAGAGAAAGAGAGAGAAAAGGAAGAATATTACCCTACAATGCTCTACTGATATTTTCTAGAACCAAGAAAAGTTCAAAAAAGATCAGAAAGTTATTCCTTCACATTAAGATGAGTTGGAGATCAAATTCTTTTTAACTTGTCTTGACCTAGGAGTTGTACTGAGCCAAGAACACAAGGATATAACACTGTGGGGTGTGTGTGGGAGAGAGAAAAACAGAATAACAGAGTTAGAAGGGACCTTAGAGGTCTTCTTATCACAGGAGACCCTATACAAGGGGTGAAATCCAGCAGGTTCTGACAGGTTCTGGAGAACCGGTAGCGGAAATTTCGAGCAGTTCGGAGAACCGGTAGTGGAAATTTTGAGTAGTTCAGAGAACCGGCAAATACCACCTCTGGCTGGGCCCCGAGTGGGGTGGGAATGGAGATTTTGCAATATCCTTCCCCCTGGAGTGGGGAGGGAATGAAGATTTTGCAATATCCTTCCCCCAGGACTGGGGTTGGAATGGAGATTTTGCAATATCCACCCCCCTGGAGTGGGGAGGGAATGGGGATTTTGCAGTATCCTTCCGCCAGGAGTGGGATGGGAATGAAGATTTTGCAATATCCTTCCCCCTGGAGTGGGGTGGGAATGGAGATTTTGCAATATCCTTCCCCCTGGAGTGGGGTGGGAATGGGGATTTTGCAGTATCCTTCCCCCAGGAGTGGGATGGGAATGAAGATTTTGCAATATCCTTCCCCCTGGAGTGGGAATGGAGATTTTGCAGTATCCTTCCCCTGCCTTGCCCACCAAGCCATGCCCAAGCTGCACCACACCACGCCCACCAAACCACGCTCACAAAACCGGTAGTAAAAAAATTTGGATTTCACCACTGCCCTACACCAGTGATGGTGCACATGTGTGCTTGTCTGGGCCAAAATCTGGAAGAGGAGCTGCCCAGGGCGCATGTGTGCACCTAAAAATGAACTTCCGGTTTCCGGGACATGCATGTGCACCAGCCAGCTACTCTTCCGGGTTTCTGGCACGCATGCGCATGCAACGATCAGCTGGCTGGTGCGCATGCTCACGCTGGAAAACAGAAGATCAGCTCTTCCGGTTTCCGGCACAGCTGCACACAAAAAGACCAGCTGATCGTTGCGTGTGCATGCGTGCCAGAAATCCATAAGAGGAACAGGCGATGCTGCACATGCCAGGCAACATGGCTCCGTGTGCTACTTTGGGCACGCGTGCCATAGGCTTGCCATCATAGCCCTATATCATTCCAGACAAGTGGCTCTCCATTCTCCTTTTAAAGCAGGGGTCACCAACCTTTCAGACCTCAGGGACCACTAAATTCATAATTTTAAATCCTGCGGACCAATAATATGATCTGCCTAATGACCGGGTGGGTGTAGCTAAGATGGTCATGTGACTAGGTGGGCATAGCCAACTTGATGTCACTCATGTCGGGGAGCGTCTTGCCAGCCTCTATTCACCCCTCCCCTCCCAGCCACCCCTCCTCTCCCTGCCCAGACTCCTTAGGGCCCCAACAGGAAGCAGTTGTTGGAGCTAAGCAGCCACCACGAGAAAGAGTTGGCAAAACAGCTCAGTTCAAATTGGATCAGACGAAGAAGGAGGCTCAGCAGAAGCACCTCACTGAGGACTATGAGCAGTAGTGTGATTCAGCCAGTTCGCACCACTTCAGGAGAACCAGTTGTTAACTTTCTGAACAGTTTGGCAAACTGGTTGTTGGAAGAAATCATTAGGGCAGAGAACGGTTGTTAAATGACTTGAATCCCACCACTGACTACGAGCATAGGCTTTCCAAGCAGAGGGAAGACCTGCGGGTACAGGCACCTGGAGGCTTAGCGGACTGAGATGGGCAGCCAGTTCCAAGCCGGTTCCAATTCTCTCCAGCCTTCGCCCAAAGCCTTGCACCAGGAGGCCGAAGCAGACCCCAAGTTAGAATTTCTGTCCCTGTCAGCATCAGCTTTCCTGCTTTAGCTGCCATAAGAAACGGGGAGGGATTAGGTATGGAGCAGAGGGGGGGAAGAGAGCAGGAGGGGGTTTGTCTTTGTAGGAGGGTACTTCGGGGAAATCGAAACTACATTTCAGAAGGGGATGGCCGACCAACTGTCCTGACATTCCTGATGGATGACGCTGCCAGACGTGTTGCCACCTGACCTTTGGAAGACCTTTAGATTGGCTGAGAAACTATAAACACGAGGGGGGGAAGAAGCTTAGTAGATGCATTTCGCGCGTTTTGATCACTTCCAGCTTTTCACTGGGATGTTAATCTTTTCATATTCAGTAAAAGTACCAAATTCTTCAAAATGCTTGAGTTTGGGGTTTTCTTTCCTGGATACTGAATGAAGCATACCTGACATTAAGCTGGAAGTCATCTCAGTCATCCCGGACAAAACCCGAGGGGACTGAAAATCCAAAGTATGTCAGATCGTGGGAGTGATGACGAAGGGAAGATGGGGGCAGCAAGTTCAACCGCCCTCCAGTCGGAAAGAGAAACTGCAGAATGGCTGGAAAAACTCCGTTTGGAACCGGAGGAAGCTAGATGGTCCAAGGGTGTGGGCAGACTGCCGGACTGGGGAGAGAATCCCCGGGGAGTGACGACTTCCAGACCCCGGAAAAGGGAGGCAGTGTGGATGCAACAGCAGAAGGAACGTCTCATGATAGATCAAGCCTTGCAGCTTATCCGTGATGTGGAAGAAAGCAGAAAAAACCGTGAGTCTTTTGAAACTCCTGTGGAAAAGGGGGAAGCAGACCCCAGGGGGGAGGCAGAAGAGACAGCCTGCGGGGGAGAGGAAGAGTTTGAGGAGGGAACATCCCAGACTTCGGCAGCTCGAGGAAGAGATGCAGCCGGCCAGAGAACCCCAGCCCTGCAGGCCCCCCCCCGCAGACGTAAAAAGCCAAAAATCCCCCCCCTTCCTGGAAAGTTTGATGGAAATCCTAAAACCTTGGGATTTTTCCTGACCCAAGTGTGGAACCACATGCAAGATTGGGGGGAGGATTACGAAACAGAGGCGGCTAAAGTCAGAAGCGTTGCGAATGCCCTAGAGGGAGTGGCGGCTGAGTGGATGGTAGTTCTCCACAATAACAACTCCCTCCTGCTGAGAAATTACAACCAGTTCATGAGGGCCCTTAGAAGACGTTTTGAAGATCATTTAGCTGAACGAAAGGCGAGACTCAGAATGAAGAGCATTCAGCAGGGCCGGAGGCCGGTGGCAGAGTATATCCAAGAGTTTCGTGAACTGGCACCTTATATGACAGGCTGGTCAGAAATGGCGCTTTTGGAGAGTTTCAAGGATGGATTGAATGATGAGATATATCGAGATTGCAGGAGCATGGGGGTCCCCGATGATTTGGATAGATGGTACATAGTAGCTGAGGATGTGGAGATCGAGCTGAAACGGAGTGAACTCCGAGGAAGGCGGATGGGGGACCAGTCATCCTCTCTCTACCGTAAGGGGGCGGCCAAGATGACTGGCGGGAAGACCGAATTCAAACCCAAGTCAAAGCCCTTCACCTGTTTCAAATGTGGGAAGGAGGGTCACCGGGCGGCCGAATGTCTCTCCAAACCACCGCCAAAAGCCACCGGGGCCAGCCAAAAGAAAAGCGATAAAATACCCGCCAAAACCCGCGGCACCGCCCTGAAAGGAGAAGTCGTTGAGTTCACTCCCCGGAACCAGCGTGAGTTGGGAACTCCGACCAACGATGACGACAGCGAGACAGACTCCGACTCGGACACCGATGAACGGGTGAGTCACACGGAAGAACCCTTACTCATCCCCGTAGAAGTAAGGGTGCCCTCCACAGGAACTCACGCGCAATTGTTAGCCCTGTTGGACTCGGGGTGCACTAGGTGCATAATTAGCCCCAAAGTAGTGGAGGAAATGGGACTGAGACTGAAAACGTTAAAAAGACCCATTGCATTTTGTCAATTAGATGGATCGATTGCAGGGGGGGGCCCAGCTAGTTTTATGACCGAACCCCTCGAACTACACTTGAGGAATCACATAGAAAAGCTCAGCTTTATTGTAGCCCCTGGCATGGAAAGGCCCCTAATTCTAGGACTGCCCTGGCTTCGAAAATGGAACCCACGAGTAAATTGGAAAACGGGGGTCCTGCGCATCCGTATGGCAGAACCACCTCCCGAAAAGGAAGGCCCCTCCCTAAGGGACGACATAAGACCAGAAGGGGCCGCAGTAGCCATTAACTATATTGAGGGAGAAGAGAAAATTCCGAAGGAATATTGGGACCTCAAGGAAGTGTTTAGTGAAAAAGCTTCTGATAATCTGCCTCCCCACAGGGCCACTGACTGCACCATTGAAATACTCCCAGGGGTGAAGCTTCCCAAACCAAAAATATACCCCATGACACCTCGAGAATTGGAGGAATTGCGAAATTTTATTGACAAAAACTTAGAACGGGGATTTATCGAACGAGCCAAACCCAAGGTAGCAGCGCCAGTAATGTTCCGCGAAAAGAAAGATGGATCCTTCAGATTAGTTGTTGATTATAGAAACATGAACGCCATTTGCGTGGAAAATGTCTATCCCCTCCCACTTATGAAGGACATGTTGGCCCATTTAGGAAAGGGAAAAATTTTTACCAAACTTGATTTAAGAGAGGCATACTACCGAGTAAGAATAAAAGAGGGAGATGAATGGAAGACAGCATTTAATTGCCCACTGGGGTGTTTCCAATTTAGAGTACTCCCTTTTGGACTACAGGGGGCCCCGGCCGTATTCATGCAGTTGATCAACGAAGTGTTGCATGAGCATCTATATAAGGGGGTGTTGGTCTATTTGGACGATATTCTAATTTATTCTGACAACATGGCCGACCATATAAGATTGGTTCGAGCGGTCTTGAATAAACTCAGAGCAGCTGAACTCTATGCCAAACTTTCTAAATGTGAATTCCATCAAGACAAAATCGACTATCTTGGATATCGTATATCGCATGAGGGAATAGAGATGGACCCGGAAAAGGTCCGGGCAGTAATGGAATGGGCCGCACCGCGCACCCGTAAACAGTTACAGAGTTTCTTAGGGTTTGCTAACTTTTATAGACAATTTATCCCCTCTTTCGCAAAAATCGCACTGCCAATTACAAACTTGCTCAAAACAAAAGGGGAAATAAAACCCAAACCCTCGAAACCACTAGAATGGACTATGGACTGTCAGGCCGCTTTCGAAAAACTGAAAAGGCTGTTTGCAGCTGAACCTGTGCTCAAACACCCCGACATAGAACAACCTTTTGTAATACAAGCGGATGCTAGCGACGTTGCCGTAGGAGCGATACTCTTGCAAAAGAATGAGAATGGAATATTACAACCCTGTGCTTACACATCCCGTAAACTATCTGAAACAGAAAGGAGATGGGCCATATGGGAGAAGGAAGCGTTTGCAGTTAGATGGGCGCTGTTAACATGGAGACAATTTTTGGAGGGGGCAAAACATCCTTTCGAGGTGTGGACTGACCATAAGAATCTAGAAGCATTAAAAACACCACGCAAATTGTCACCCAAACAGGCACGCTGGGCCCAACATTTCAAGCGTTTCAATTTCACTTTACGTTACCTTCCTGGGGGAAAAAATTTCATGGCAGACGCACTTTCCAGATTGCCACAGTACAACAGCATAAAGAAGGAACTGGTTCAACCAATGATCCCCTTAACGCAATTGGCAACACCCGTCACTACCAGAGCGCAGAGTAAAACCGATCCAGAACTCTCAGGGGATTTACTCGAAAAGTTACGAGAAGCACTAAAAGTTGACGAGTGGTTTAAACTCCACTCGAATGAATGCACACTTCGCAATGGACTAGCTTGGGTTGGATCGAAATTGTATGTTCCGTCCACATTAAGACCAACCGTATTGAAATATGCGCATGATGCCAAAGCCGCAGGACACTTTGCGTTTGTCAAAACTTTACATCTTGTTAAGAGACAGTTTTGGTGGCCTGCACTAAAAAAGGACATACAGACATATGTGGCTAGTTGTCCAGTATGTGCCTCGGCTAAAAGACCTCCAGGAAAATCCCCTGGATTACTGCAAAGTGTGGCTAGACCGAACGCCCCATGGAAGGAAATATCTATGGATTTTGTGGTGGACTTACCCGACAGTGAGGGCTGCACTGTCATTTGGGTAGTAACTGATTTGTTTTCTAAACAAGTACATTTCATACCTTGCTCAAAGATCCCTTCAGCAAAAACCCTCGCAAAGTTGTTTATTCGGCAGATTTACCGACTACATGGGTCTCCTAAAAGAATAATTTCTGATAGGGGTGTGCAATTTACTTCCAGTTTCTGGAGAGAATTTTTAAGATTGATAGGCTCCGCACAGGGGTTGAGTTCCAGTCACCACCCTCAGACAAATGGTGCTTGTGAAAGAACCAATGGGGTACTCGAACAATACCTTAGATGTTACGTGAATTACCAACAGGACAATTGGGTAGACTTGTTGCCATTTGCAGAAGTGGCGTATAACAATTCTGTGCATAGTAGCACCGGATTCACCCCTTTTAAGGTTGCATCAGGCCAGGATTTTGTACCCATTCCCGAGTTACCTCAAGAGGATCCTCAAAATCCCTCTTTGATAGACTGGATAGAACAATTAAGGAGCACCTGGACAGTGACTCGTAAGGCATTAGATGAGGCACACCGAGCTCATAAGGCACAAGCCGATAAGAAAAGGTCCCCAACTCACATTTACAAAGTGGGGGATAAAGTTTATTTGTCTACCAAATACTTACAAACCACCCAGAGGTCTAAAAAGCTGGGGCCTAAGTATGTAGGACCATTCCGTGTGATCAGACTGATAAATCCAGTGACAGTTGAATTAGAATTACCAAAAACTTTGAGACGAATACATCCTGTATTTCATGTTAGTTTATTGAAACCTGAACACTCATCTCCCCTAAGGGTTGATCATAGCAACCCTCCAATTCCCATCCTAGTAGAAGGGGAGCAACATTTTGAGGTTAAGGAAATCTTGGACTCTAGAAAACACCATGGTAAAATCCAATATCTGATTGCCTGGAAGCATTTTCCACTATCTCAGGCTGAATGGGTAAATAAACGGGATGTCCGAGCTCCCAAGAAAGTTCAACAGTTCTATGCCAAATACCCTGATAAACCTTGATCATTGTATATATTCTGTTTCTCTTTCTCTTTTTCCTTTTAATTAGGACTAACGTCTCTTCTGCAAGAGGGGCCGAATGTCAGCATCAGCTTTCCTGCTTTAGCTGCCATAAGAAACGGGGAGGGATTAGGTATGGAGCAGAGGGGGGGAAGAGAGCAGGAGGGGGTTTGTCTTTGTAGGAGGGTACTTCGGGGAAATCGAAACTACATTTCAGAAGGGGATGGCCGACCAACTGTCCTGACATTCCTGATGGATGACGCTGCCAGACGTGTTGCCACCTGACCTTTGGAAGACCTTTAGATTGGCTGAGAAACTATAAACACGAGGGGGGGAAGAAGCTTAGTAGATGCATTTCGCGCGTTTTGATCACTTCCAGCTTTTCACTGGGATGTTAATCTTTTCATATTCAGTAAAAGTACCAAATTCTTCAAAATGCTTGAGTTTGGGGTTTTCTTTCCTGGATACTGAAGGAAGCATACCTGACAGTCCCCCTCTGACCCACACAAAAAGACCCTAAAAGGGGAGACTCTCTGCAGCAACACAAACGTTCATTGCACGTATCTGTCCCAAGGGGCGTAGTTTGAGGACCCCTGATTTAGTGCAATATAAAAAATGCAAATAATTTTTCTGCGGATCACCAAAATTTTCTCACGGACCATCAGTGGTCCATAGACCACCAGTTGGTGACCGCTGTCTTAAAGGTCTCCAGTGATGGAGCACCCCAACTTCTGAGGGAACTGGTTAATTTTTCTCACTGTTTGGACATTTCTCCTTTGGCATTTAGTCATGCCGGCCACATGACCACGGAGACGTCTTCGGACAGCGCTAGCTCTTCAGCTTTGAAACAGAGATGAGCACCGCCCCCTAGAGTCGGGAATGACTATCACATATGTGCAAGAGGAACCTTTACCTTTACGTTTACCTTTACCTTTACATGATGTGCTAACCAGAGTCATAATTTTCATCTGTTAGCTAGGGAACATGAGTGGCACCCATGCCAAGCACAGTATCTGTAAAAACTGAGTGGGGAAGAGTCACGGCATAAACCCCTTCCTTTATATACCTTCATATACTTTAAACTATCTGTATGTGAAAATTTAAACGTTAAATAGTTAAACTATTTATTACATATTGAGCAGTTAAAGTATTATGTCCGGTGCTGAGCATGACATTTGAAGAAGAGGACAAGTTTAAGCTGCATTAAAAGTATTTATCAAGACATGAAAAGTCATTATTCATTTCTACTTCAGAGTACAGAGACCATACCTACATACTGTGTATACTTCTTGGCACCCCACTGCCAGCATGATATTTACAAATTAGACAGGGTTCAAAGTAGGCAACGAAAATGATATATCGACTTAAGGACCTGCCATTTAAACTTGGGATGCTCCCTTTGCAGAAAAGAAGAATTGGATGCATAGATGTAGTAGACGTAAATATTTGATGACAAGTTTAGGCGCATAAAGAAAAGCTACAGGCAAGGTAGAGTCAGGATGAAGTCAGCCTATAAATGAAATAAATCAAATAGTCATGAACTATGATCACAGAAACAATATAAACAATGAGCATAAAGGGTACCTAGATTAAAAGAAAGGTTAAGATAAAAATCCTGACTGTAAGATCTGTATAACGGTGGAAGAATCGATCTAAGGCAGGGGTGGACAAATATGGCCCCTTTATAATCTGTGGACTTGAACTCCCAGAATTCCTGAACCAGCTTGGCTGTCTCAGGAATTCTGGGAGTTGAAGTCCACAGGTTGTAAAAGGGCCACAGTTGCCCACCCCTGACCTAAGGAGTTCCCCATTTCTAAAGAATTTTGTAAGGAAAAGCTGGACATTTATCTCTCTGGTTTAAATGGTTTTCCTGCACATTGCTGTGGAGTTTTGCTTGCAGTGGATCCGATGCTTGCAGGTTTCTCAAAGAACTGTTTTACTGAATATGTCATTTTGGCACGAATGAAAACAAAGCCAACTCTGGATATTCTCTTTTCACTAGACTAGCCATGCCCAGTTCCTGCAACTGCTTTTCATATGTTTTAGCCTCCAGTCCCCTAATCATCTTGGTTGCTCTTCTCTGCACTCAGTTACAGAAGACAGATTCCAACTGAATATAAAACAGAACTGGCTAACAACCAGAGCAGTTCTACTGTACAACCATTACTCAAAGAGTTAGTAGGCTTCAAGCCATTTCAACCAAAAGTGAGATATTCCTCTGCAGAGGAATGGTCAATGGTCCCTTCCAAAACTACTATTTTATGGGGGGCGGGGAGGGGAAGTGTAGTAGAGAGGACCAAATGTTTTTGCCCATTTCTTTTATCCACGGATTAGAGTAGAGTAGAGTAGAGTAGAGTAGAGTAGAGTAGAGTAGAGTAGAGTAGAATAGAATAGAATAGAATAGAATAGAATAGAATAGAATAGAATAGAATAGAATAGAATAGAATAGAATAGAATAGAATAGAATAGAATAGAATAGAATAGAATAGAATCAATGGTGGAATTCAGCCAGTTCGGACCTATTCAGGAGAATCAGTTGTTGGAAGAAATCTTATTTTGTTTTTTTCCACTTTACAGGGCTAATCCTGTAAGGAAGGAAGGAAGGAAGGAAACATTCTGGTATTGTTTCTAGTTTAATCTTTATTGCCCTGTTTACAGAAACTGCCTCTCTGCTTAATCCTTATTACATTGCAATAGCTAAGGCGAAGCGCCCATCGACGTGAGTGACGTTGAATTAGCCACACCCATACAGTCACATGACCACCAAGCCACATCTACCCAGGTAGTCATTAGGTCAGAGAACCGGTTGTTAAATTATTTGAATCCCACCACTGAGTAGAATAGAATAGAATAGAATAGAATAGAATAGAATAGAATAGAATAGAATAGAATAGAATAGAATAGAATAGAATAGAATAGAATAGAATAGAATAGAATAGAATAGAATTCTTCATTGGCCAAGTGTGATTGAACACACAAGGAATTTGTCTTTGGTGTAGACGCTCTCAGAGTACATAAGGAGAATAAAATACATTCATCAAGAATAAAAAGATACAACACTTAGTGATAGTCAAGGTTACTATTAAGGTTACTAAAGTACTAAAAATACTTTATTTTGATACTACTATCAAAATTTTAAAAAATGGAATAGAATAGAATAGAATAGAATAGAATAGAATAGAATAGAATAGAATAGAATAGAATAGAATTCTTCATTGTCCAAGTGTGATTGGACACACAAGGAATTTGTCTTAGGTATAGATGCTGTCAGTGTACATAAGGAAAATAAAATACATTCATCCAGAATAAAAAGATACAACACTTAGTGATAGTCAAAGTTACTGATAAGCTAACAAATCATACTAGGAAACAAATAAAAACAATACAAATTGAAAGATACAAGCACATGTTTATAGTAATAAGTGGGAAGAGATAGATACTAGTAAGGAAGAGAAGAATGATAATAATACAGTCTTAGTAAATTATTTGACAGTGTTGTGGGAATTAGTTGTTAAGCAAAGTGATGGCAATTGGGAAAAAACTGTTCTTGTGTCCAGTTATTCTGGTGTGCAATGCTCTATACCATTGTTTTGAGGGTAGAAGTTGAAATAATATATATCCAGGATGTGAGGATTCACCACAAATCAGAAGCATTATAAATGTTTGTTCTCCAGTTATGGAATTTATCAAGGTTAGGTCCACCACAGGACTAATGAAAGCTTAGTTTTAAAGATCCATTTGGAGTAACAACGGAAAATGCTACTGTAAAACTCAGGACCAGACAGACTTGACATTTCAAAAGTGTTCTTCAAGAATGTCAGTTTTCACCTCTTGAACTTCAAAGTAAGAAAAAATCCATACCGTTGATATATTGACAAGTAGCCCAATCAAAGGCGGCAGGGATGTCAAAAAATAAAAAGGATCTGAATAAGTATAGTTGACTACTCAATTTAAAAAAAAAAAAAGAACAAAAGGAAGATGGACATGAAAGTACTAAACTGTCCAACGTGCTAGGGGAGATGACCTGTCCCAGCCAGAGAATGAACAAAGAAATTCAAGGTTATTCTTTAGCAAACGTCGAGTTAGACCTTTGAAATAACTCTGAAATCCAGATCTTAGAATATTATCAGGCATGAAACTTTGACATGTTTCCATCTTTTGGCCCAATGCATCAGAGTTTTCTTAATTAGAAAATACTGTTGTGAGTCCATTGTTGTGTTGTCAACATTATCATTTGCTAGGTTCTCATGATGTGATGAGGGATGTGGTGGCTCAGTGGCTAAGACGCTGAGCTTGTCGATCAAAAGGTCGGCAGTTCAGCGGTTCGAATCCCTAGTGCCGCGTAACGGGGTGAGCTCCTGGACTTGTCCCAGCTTCTGCCAACCTAGCAGTTCGAAAGCACGTAAAAAATGAAAGTAGAAAAATAGGGCCCATCTTTGGTGGGAAGGTAACAGCATTCCATGCACCTTTGGCATTTAGTCATGCTGGCCACATGACCACGGAGATGTCTTTGGACAGCGCTGGCTCTTCGGCTTTGAAACGGAGATGAGCACCACCCCCTAGTCGGGAATGACTAGCACATATGTGCAAGGGGAACCTTTACCTTTACCTTTACATGATGGGCTAACCAGGGTCATAATTTTCATCTGTTAGCTAGGGAACATGAGTGGCACCCATGACAAGCCCAGCATCTGTAAAAACTGAGTGGGGAAGAGTCACGGGGTAAACCCCTTCCTTTATATACCAGGTCACCTCATGGGGTGAATCTAATTAGCACTCTTGCTTATTAATCCATTTCTCTAAACAAAGGATATTTAGCAAAAGCCAGATTTAGCAATAGCAACATCTACAGGAATGCATACGCCAGACTCAATTTCCCCATAATTAGTCCATTGCTAAATACATGTAGCATCCTCAACTTACAACCACAATTGAGTCCCAAATTTCTGTGGTTAGGTGAGACATTTGTTAAATGAGTTTTGCCCCATTTGACAACCTTTCTTGCCTTAGTTGTTAAGTGAATCACTGCAGTTGATAAATTAATAACCCAGTTGTTAAGTGAATCCGGTTTCCCCATTGACTTTGCTCGTCAGAAGGTTGCAAAAGGGGATAGCAACAGCAATAGCACTTAGACTTATTGTTCTGTCCCCTCCCACGAGTGGCCTTGCAGAGACTCAAATAGCTTGGCAGTAACAAATGCAGACTAGATAGACTGAAGCTGGCCCTTTAATAAATAGTTCTCTTCCAAAGCATTTATCAGTCCAATAGTTACCGGGCAATGTTCCAAAGGTCTTGGCAGATGGCCAGCAGGCTACTGCAGGAATGCAGACTCTTGTGAAAAAACTCCAGACTAACAGTTGTAAATCCACTACATCCAAAAGGCCAACAAATTGTTCACCACGCCTTTCCAGCCCAGTCACACCCCTTTTATACTTTGTAGGGTATGGCCCTACATCTCCTGATCACACCTCTTGGGACGTGGCAATAGCTGTTCTCTACGACGTCTTCTACGTCTCTCTCTTGCATCCAATAAGGACTCCCCCTCCTCGTTACCAGCCTCTGTTTCCTCTTCACTTTGGCTGGGATCCAGAGGCACGTCATCAACTGTCAGTTCTTGCTGACTCACCAGTGAAGATGGCCCCTCCGGCACATACTTGTGACAGCTTCCTCCTCCTCCATATCATCCTCTGACTCAGTATGCGAAGATAAATCAGCCTCTGGGGCTGGGGTCACAACACTTATATACCGCTTTCCGGTGTTTTACAGCCCTCTCTAAGGGGTTTACAGAGTCAGCCTATTGCCCCCAACAATCTGGGTCCTCATTTTACCCATCTCAAAAGGATGGAAGGCTGAGGTGATCTTGAGCCAGTGAAATTTGAACTGCTGAACTGCAGCTAGCAGTCAGCTGAAGTAGCCTGCAGTACTGACAAGCTTCTGAATTTTGATCACATGATCATGGGGATGCTACAAAAGTCGTTAATTGTGAAAATCAGTCTAATCCACTTTTTTCAGTGCTGTAGTAACTTCAAACAGTCACTAAATGAACTATTGTAAATTGAGGACTAGTTGTATGTATTGTAGGAATCACCTGGAGACTTCCTGTCCAAGTTTTCCAAAGTATTTATTGGCCAATTTACCGTATTTTTTGGCGTATAAGACACACCTTAAAAGAGGCTGAAAGTTTGGGTGTGTCTTATATGCCAAATGTAGCTTTTTCGAAGTTTTTTTTAGCCCTAATGAGGCACTAACGAGTGAAGCGATCTCCGTGCTTTGCCTGCTCCCTCAGACTCTCAGCTGTGAAACTTTTTTTCAGCCCTAACGAGGCACTAGCGAGTGAAGCTATCTCGGTACTTTGGCTGCTCCCTCAACTCTCCGCTGTACTTTAACGAGGCGCTAGCGAGTGAAGCGATCTCCGTGCTTTGCCTGCTCCCTCAGACTCTCAGCTGTGAAGATTTTTTTCAGCCCTAATGAGGCACTAGCGAGTGAAGCAATCTCCATGCTTTGGCTGCTCCCTCAACTCTCCGCTGTGCTTTAACGAGGCATTAGCGAGTGAAGCGATCTCCATGCTTTGCTCCAACTCTCAGCTGTTCTTTAGAAGCTTTTTTTCAGCCCTAACTAGGCACTAGCTGAGTGAAATGGTCTCCCGGTGCTTTGTCTGCTTTTCTCATGGCTGCTTCCTCTCAGCTGTGCCTTAGAACCTGTTGTTTATCCCCAAGCAGGAGATAAAAAACCAGCAAACTAATGTGCTGAAGCTGACCAGACTAAGGACGCTAGCCAGATGAATACCTAGTAGGCAGATTTTTTTTTCCTATTTTCCTCCCCAAAAACTAAGCTGTGTCTTATACTCCGGTGTGTCTTATACTCCAAAAAATATGGTAAATGTACTTTCTTGAAAGCTATTCCCATAATCCCAAGAGAGGGGAAGAAGACTTCCTTATTGCAATGTTCGTTGCCTTCAGGTGGAATAAATAACCAATAAATTAAAAAACGATTGGATAGCTGTTTGTCTAGAATGGTATACAGTCTCCTGCCTAAGCAAGGGGTTGGACTAGAAGACCTCCAAGTCCCTTCCAACTCTACTATTCTGCAATCTGATGTTTTGTGATCTTTTGCCAGTTCTTTGTCTTCTACTCTGCCTTGTATGGCTACATTAATTATCCAGACTGTCTTCTTTTCAACCACACTTTAATCTGGTGTTTTATGAGCCAAACTTTATCAGTTTGTATTCAGAAATCCTGCAATGTTGATTTTCATCTCTATGTCTCCACCAATTTTTCATTACTGGCACATAATAAATTTTACCGATGTTCCAATAAATCATTTTGGTGATTGGGTTAGGGTGTTGTTTATGATCCATTTGTGCAATCTCTTTGTATGAGCTGAGTACAAGGTCTACTATTTTTTTTCCTGCCTCTTTGCACAGTCAGCAATTTGAATCATTCATCATCATCATCATTATTAAAATTTTTTTAAAAAAAAACTTTGGATGAGGGTCCACCTTTGTAGAATTCTTTTAAGTTCAGAACAAGGTTTATTCATAATTATAATTACATTAGTGGTAGAAGTGATTAACCTGGAAAACAAAGAAAATGTTCAAGATATTCTAATTAATGTTAACTCTGTCCTATCTCATTAATTTGTGTCCGGTAGTTACCTGAACTGTCAGATTACTTCTAATCCAAGCAACATGGGAAAGAAACATGTTACTGATAGAAGAGAATATTTAGCTCAGGGTAGAACTGTGGGGTGGTCTCTGAGCTTGGTAGTTTTGCAAACATTTTGTGGGAAGAAATATCCATCTAGTTCAGTTTCAAGCTGGGAGAAAGACACTGGAAACATGGAGGCTTATTGGAAAGAAGGTTTAATGATGAACAGAACCACCAGGCACATGGTTCTGGTGCAGCTGACAAAATGAGAGGGAGAGGGGTTTTTATACCTTCTTTGAGCTTTGCACTTGAGCTTCCTGTTCCAGTGCAAGAACATGTATTCTATTGGTTGTTGTCCAATTCCTATGGGGTCATGTAGGAGTTATGTAGGGGGTCATTAGCTGACACTATAGGCGAAAGAGGAAATGCAAATCCTAGGTGTTTGTCTGAGCTCCCAGGTTTGGTTGCAATTTGGACTGCTCTGCGGGTGATGCAATTTTTATTGTGGCTTAATGACTTTGCCCTGTGTTGGATCTTGAGTGAGGGCTAATCCTATCACTCTGCCTTTGTTCAGACTTTGCTGCAGGGAACTTCAAACTATCCTGTTTTGAACAGATTTCTGCCTGCAGTATTTGCTTTGCCTATGAATAGACATATGCAGTGTCCATACCACTTTATAACGCCTTGGTAAGGTCACACTTGGAATACTGCATTCAGTTTTGGTCGCCACGATGTAAAAAAGATGTGGAGACTCTAGAAAGAGTGTAGAGAAGAGCAACAAGGATGATTAGGGGGCTGGAGGCTAAAACATATGAAGAACGGTTGCAGGAACTGGGTATGTCTAGTTTAATGAAAAGAAGGACTAGGGGAGACACGATAGCAATGTTCCAATGTCTCAGGGGCTGCCACAAAGAAGAGGGAGTCAAGCTATTCTCCAAAGCACCTGAAGGCAGGACAAGAAGCAATGGGTGGAAACTAATCCACCCATTGAGAAGCAACTTACAACTAAGGAGAAATTTCCTGACAGTTAGAACCAGAGGTGGTATTCAGCAGGTTCTGACCAATTGTGGAGAACCGGTACTAGAAATTTTAAGTAGTTTAGAGAACCGGTAAATACCACCTCTGACTGGCCCTGCCCCCATCTATTCTCTGCCTCCAGAGTCCCAGCTGTTCAGGAGGAAATGGGGATTTTGCAGTAACCTTCCCCTGGAGTGGGGAGGGAATGGAGATTTTACAGTATCCTTCCCCTGCCAGGCCCACTAAGCTATGCCCACAGAACCGGTAGTAAAAAAATTTGAATTCCACCACTGGTTAGAACAATTAATCAGTGGAACAACTTGCCTCCAGAAGTTGTGAATGCTCCAACACTGGAAGTTTTAAAGAAGAGACTGGATAACCATTTGTCTGAAATGGTGTAGGGTTTCCTGCCCAAGCAGGGAGTTGGACTACAAGACCTCCAAGGTCCCTTCTAACTCTGTTATTCTATTCTAAGAGCTATCTAGTTTTCAATAAGCTCTTTATCTCTTAAGTGCTGATATCTGCGGTGGGCTATTAAGAAAAAGTGGGGGCTGATTTTCTGCCTTTAAAAAAACATGTTTCTCCGTTTCTCATTTAGGGGAATATAATAATCTGTATTTTTAATGTTTCTCAAAATATTTCATTCTTCTAAGAGGGGGTGTGTTGGCTTCCCACAATTTCATGACCAAACTAGGTAATATCCTCAGTGCGCTCATAATGAAACATCTGCAAGAAAACTACCAATCTCAGAGAGCACCAAAAACTCCACAAGAAACACATTATCACAGCTGAAGACATTACATGAGAAGAGAGCTCGTTTGCCACTGTGCAGCTTGTAAAACAATTGTCAGCTCCTGGCCTTCATTTATCCTTTTATCATAATTATTTTCTTCCAGATGATAAATATATAAATCTGTATCAGTGGTGGGTTTCACTTACCTTTGCTACCAGTTCGCTCGTGCAGAGTGTATTTGATGACATCCGGGCAGGTGGGCAAAGCCTCCCACCGCCACTACTACCATTTTGACCGAACCGGGGTGAACCGGTATTCATATCCCTGTCACATTGCACTTGCAGTAAACAGGAGTACAAGGAAAGAAAGGTACTTAGAATATACTAAAGTTTAATTTCTCCTCTTTAAAACAAAACAAAGCATTATTTAGTGGAACTTTTATTAACAGAAGCGGCATTATTATTCTTGTTATCATTATTATTTCATTGCTGAGATTGTGCCAGAAAAAAAAAAAGAGAGAGAGAATTAGTATTTGAAATGTGATGATCTCCTGGAGATACATTTGAGCATGGTCCTTCGTCAAATGCATGCGTTTGTAATGAAATTAAAATTACATAACTTCCTTTGCTTTAAATAAAAGATGCTTTCCCTTTATACATTGCCATCCCCACCCCTGAACTCTTCTCGATCTGTACCTTATTAATAAACTTGGGTGTTTAAAATTTTAGTGCAGCTGAAAATTCATGCTTTTTAAAAAAAGGGGGGTGACTCTACAATAATGACAGTAATTAATAAGTCATCCACAGTAGAAAGATCTCTTAGAACTCAGTCGGGGATCTAAGATCATTCAAATTCCTATCAGCATTGAAAATGTCATTAATAATTTATCCTTCCTCTTGGTATCAACAGTGGAAGTAATAACGATGCAAAATATGAGATCTTGAAAACCAGCTGAGAAGATTATATTGTACGGTGAGTAAAAGATTGGTTTTTCTCGGGTTGACCTATTCATATCTGTAATTCAGTTCCAAAAATCCGGTGACAATCAACAGCAGTGTTATTACTATTTGCTTATGTAGTGTTTTGTTTTACAGAAACATGGAAATAGTCATTGCTGTTGCTTAATTATTCTATTTATTAGAGGAAATTGCTTAAGTAACGTAGCAAAACAGAATCAGAGATGGAAAATGTCTATAAGGAGGCAATAAATCTCATTCTCTTACTGACAGAAAAAAGAAATCTTAAGCTCTGGTTAAAACCTTCCAGTGACTTGTAGTTAGAAATGTGTGTCTTTATGTGTATTTGTATGTACTCACACATGTGTATAGTAGTGGCCAAAATTGTGGAAACCTTTTGGGAAAAGTGTATTTTCTAAAACTAGCTAATAACACCACTTTTTTGGGGGAGTAGTACCATAAAATTATATATCAATGGAAAGATAATTTAACCAAGAATGTAATGCAATCGCTTATATGAAGGATATGCTATTATAATAGCAGTTACAGTATAAAGAAGAAAAGTGAAACATGTAGAAAAAATAAGATATATCACTATTTCAGTTAATACTTAACCTTTAACATGAATTACAGCCTTACAACATCTTCCCATGGAGCAAACCAAATCTTTTAGTTCTGCAGCTGTTATAACATGAAACCAAGATTGAATGATGGCTTCTGTTAACTGGGTTTTATTGCTGGGTCATTTCTGACTAACAAGTTTCTTTAGTCGGCTCCATAGATTTTCAATTGGGTTAAGGTCTGTGATATTCCAAGGCCATTCCATCAGTGGAATATGATTATCTTGAAACTCCCCCCCCCCAAAAAAAAGTGTTATTAGCCATCAAACCTCAAAAATACACTTTCCCCAAAAGGTTTCCACAATTTTGGCCACTGCTGTATGTAAAAATGCTGTGTTAATTATTTTTCTGCATTTTTCTAACTATTAATATTCAATATGATAAGACATAAATTGCTTTAAAGCAATGAAATTGCATTAAAGAAATTAAAAGCAGAACTGAGTGAAATTTTCCAAGATGTCAATCCTTAACTGAAGTGCAGGATTTTAGCACTAAATATTCCGAATTGTCGTGAGAACAAAAAAATATATTTTTCTGGTTCAAATTCTTCAGTAGTTTGAAGTAGTTTGCAATTCATCTGTGGGTCATCGTTGGGGCTTGAAAATATATACAAAGTTCATACAGTTTTACTGTCCTTAATATCTTCCTGAACTTGATTTGAAATCAGAGGTATAACATATGTCAAGGCAAGGGAAAGTTTGGTGTTGAGGCATTACAGAGGTATATAAGAGCCATGGTGGCAAAGTGGTAAGAATGCGGTACTGCAGGATAACTCACTGCTCATTGTCAGGAGTTCGATTCTCAGCGGCTCAAGGTTGACTCAGCCTTCCATCCTTCCGAGGTCGATAAAAGGAGGACCCAGATTGGCGGGGTCAAAATTCTGGCTCTATAAACTGCTTAGAGAGCACTGTAAAGTGTAAAGAATCACCCCAAATGCTTCCCTGAGATGGGCAGAATATAAATAAATAAGTAACAAGAAATAGGAAACAGTAACAGAGTTGGAAGGTACCTCGGAGGTCATCTAGTCCAACCCTCTGCTCACCCAGGAGACCTGTACTAGGGATTCGAACCGCCGAACTGCTGACCTTTCTGATCGACAAGCTACGTGTCTTAGCCACTGAGCCACCTAGTCAGGCTACTAGGTAAATAGTAGGACTAAGTAATACTAGGTAAATAATAATACTAAATAAATAGTGATCTGTAAGCTAGTTTCAGGACACAGCCTCAAAAGATCCAAAGTAATCTTTAATGCCAGATGTTTCAGTCGTATTGTTGATCAGGATTCTGATCGTTCTGAGGATTGGTCAAAAGGTTTTTAATGGCGAAATGACAGAAATGAAGTTCAGGCCTTAGCAGGCCTTTGAAGTTGTGGAAAGTTCCCTAAGAAAGCAGAAGCCTATGAGTTGAGCACATGATGAAAATCACAGGATGTTTGCATGAGCACATTTGTAACAATTATCTACTGGGTCCTGAGTTACTCTTATATAACCAAGTAAAAGTGCAAAAGCTATATATACTTACTTCAAAGTGCCTTCGGGGTTCTTCCAATCTTATGAGAGGGACGCACCTTTGTTCAGCTGAATAAACGTGTTATCTAGAGAAGGAAAATCTGGACTCCGTCTCTTTGTTCACACTGAGCCACATGTAATCCCTGTTCGTAGATTCGTAGATTCAGGTTAATGTCAGCGTTCCAGAAAAACCCAACTCCAATTAAAAACTCCGAGACAGGCATTTTCTCAAAGTTCCATTTATTAGAGTAGGCACATCTGGGAAAACCCGAATCTGAGAGTTCCGGGTTTTCCCTCAGTTAATCAAAACCCCAAATCCAGCCCCTGCACCCATCAGTCCATCACATCCTCCTCCAGATGCAGGAACACCTTGACTGAAAAGAAGAATGCTATTATGTCTAACTACATTCCCTCTACTAAATCCCCCCCCCTCCTAATTTCCCAAGCACAAGAAGTTGGCAGCGTGGAAGCTTCTGGTGTTAATATGGTTTCCAAAGTTGACACCCTGTCTAACAATGTAATAACAGAATAACAGAGTTGGGAGGGACCTTGGAGATCTTCTAGTCTAGCCCCCTGTTCAAGCAGGCGACCCTATATCATTTCAGACAAATGGTTGTCCAATCTGCTCTTAAAAACCTCCAGTATTGGAGCACTCACAACTTCTGGAGGCAAGTCGTTCCACTGATAAATTGTTCTAACTGTCAGGAATTTCCCTGTATTATCATCATCACATAATGTATTTAGAATATGATACCATATTTTGGAGTATAAGATGCTCCGGACTATAAGACGCACCTACCTTTTTTGGGGAGGAAAACAAGAAAAAAAAATCTGCCTCTGCCTCCCAGCAATTTGCCTCCTTGCAGCAAACAGCAAACAGCCTGTTTCATTTTTATTTTCAGCACATCCTGATTAGCACAAGAAAAAAAATCTGCCTCTGCCTCCCATCAATTTGCCTCTTTGCAACAAGCAGCGGAGGCCGAAAATGGGGTGTGCGGAGGCAGCAATAGGCAATGGCAATCCCTGCAGCCTGAAACAGCTGATGGTCGGGAGGCCGATCCAACCGACAATCAGCTGCTTGTGCTAATCAAGCTGTGCTGAAGCTGAAACTGAAATGGGCTGTTTGCTGTTTGCTGCAAGGAGGCAAACTGCTGGGAGGCAAAGGCCAAAGGGTGGGGTGGGCGGGGTTACATTCAATGTATAAGATGCACCCAAATTTTCACCCTCTTTTGGGGGGGAAAGTGTGTCTTATACTCCAAAAAGTACTTTAATTTGAACCTGGTCATTTGTGCCTTGAATGAGAATTCTGAATTGATATGTTCTATGCTCCATTTTTCTTCTTGGCTATCTGTAGTATTCCATTGCCTTCTACAAGTCTGTTATATTTGATTGCGTTGTTCTGTTTTACAGGTTTTGGTTTGTGTACTACACCGGTTCCCACCTTTTCAAACCAATCACTTCTCAAATTAATTAACAACGCCAATGTTTTGTATTTTCAATGTCAGTCACAGGGAGATTTATCCTACTTGCCACTTACATACTCCAGAAGATTTATCTGAATAGATCATATCCCACAGCAAGCTCTAAAATACCTTGATGTCTTATTAATAAGTTAATTGAATTCCACAGTTACTCTGCTAATGTTAATGCATTTATGCTTTGTCACTGACTGATAGACAAAGATGTCTACAAAGATACTTTAATAGCTGCTTTCAGGAACAAATGAACACCTAGAGCTAAATTATGATAGAGCAAGTATTAATAAGGGGCACTGATAAGCTGGCATTAGAAAATTGTTAGTGACAATAACAAATGCATTCTGAGTTCTGGTCCTGTTCCATTTGACAACACGGAACATAGAAAATATATTGTTTTAAACGTTCTATTTTGCTATGGTAAGTTCCCACAGGTAGGAATAACAATAGATGTGGTAAATAAGATGTCAACCTTGGACCAAGGAAAACCCTGGCTCAGGACTTAAGCAACCTTAGAACTTAATGATTGATTTTGAGACTTTCTTTCTTTCTTTAAAAGAAAAGGGAAAAATTTCCCCTGTCTAATCATGATGCCCAAGAAATTAAAAGACGCTTGCTCCTGGGGAGGAGAGTTAAGGCAAATCTAGATAGCTTACTAAAAAGCAGAGACATCACCCTGCCAATAGAAGTGTATACAGTCAAGGCTATGGTTTTCCCAGTTGCAATGTATGGCTGTGAAAGTTGGACCATAAGAAAGGCTGAGCGCCAAAGAAATGAGGCCTTTGAACTATGGTGCTGGAGAAGACTCCTGCGACTCCCTTGGACTGCAAAGCGATCAAACCAGTCAGTCCTAGAGAAGATCAACCCTGACTGCTCTTTAGAAGGCCAGATCCTGAAGATGAAACTCAAATACTTTGGCCACCTAATCAGAAGGAAGGACTCACTGGAGAAGAGCCTAATGCTGGGAAAGTTTGAGGGCAAAAGAAGAAGGGGACAACAGAGAATGAGGTGGCTGGATGGAATCACTGAAGCAGTCGGCATGAGCTTAAATGGACTCTGGGGGTTGGTAGAGGACAGGAAGGCCTGAAGGAACGTTGTCCATGGGATCGTGATGGGTTGGACATGACTTCGCAACTAACAACAATAAATCATGATGCTCATCTCCATTTCCCAGAGGAGGGACAAGCATTGTCTGAAGATTCTTCTCAGGTTATGTGACGAGCATGATTATACACCAAGACACACAGAACACTGTTACTTTCCCACCAAAGTGGAAACTAATCAAGGAGAGAACCAATCTAGACCTAAGGAGACATTTCCTGACAGTTAGAACAATTAATCAGTGGAACAATTTGCCTCCAGAAGTTGTGGGTGCTTCAAAAGTGGAGGTTTTTAAGAAGAGATTGGACAACCTCTGATATAAAGCTTCCTACTTGAGCAGAGGACTTGACTAAAAGTCTTCTTCGGTCCCTCCAGCTCCAAAGCACCTGAAGGCCAGACAAAGAATAATGGATGGAAACTGAACAAAGAAAGACTCAACCTGGAAATAAGGAGAAATTTTCTGACAGTGAGAGCAATCAACCAATGGAACAGAAGTTGCCTTCGGAAGTTGTGGGAACTTCATCACTGGAAGCTTTCAAGAAAAGACTGGACTGCCATCTGACAGAAATGGTGTAGGGTCTCCTGCTTGGGCGGGGGGTTGGACTAGATGACCTACAAGGTCCCTTCCAACTCTGTTAATCTGTATCTCAGTTGTAATTAAGGTAGGATTTTTATTGGGACTGGGAAAAATATTGATTCGTAGATTCCGGTCAGAGCACATCTGAATAAATTTTCAGATCGAATTGGCTTACTGAACTCCATAAGAAAGTTCAACTGAACCAAATGAGGGAAAGTGTGTTTTTTTTTCCTTTCCTGAACTAGTTTGAAAAATCAGATAAAGAGCTGAACTAACCCAATTCAGCCTTTCAGACTGAAGCATTGAATTGAATCAGATTTATTCAAATTCTCAGTCAAATTGTATCAACAATTCAGACTGATTTGATGATGCAAAGCAAATGTTGACTGATCCGCAGTCCTCAAACTCATTTATTTTCAATTTGTCTCACATGAATTTATCCCTCCACATCTCTGAATCAATACACACTTTTAAAATCACATCCATTTTACTCTCTCTTTCTTTCACGAAATATGCATTCTATGACTCAATTTCATGTTGTATTTTACCTTAAATATGCATATGATAAAAGTTCTAATAAAATATTACAGCCATGGGCAGATTAGCTTCTAAAATGTTCTGCTATGTGTTCTCTGAAGACATTCAGAAAGGAATTTTCCCTCTTCTCTTTCATTTCTCCTTCAGCATTCCCCCTTCCATTTTGAAGGATAAACAAGAGTTACCATAAATTAGGCATTCTTACTCTTTAGCCAGATACAGAAGAAACTGTTCATTAACACTTCCTTTTCATTCTTAGCTATTTTACCAGAGAGAGAAAGAGAGAGAGAGAGAGATTAGAAATATGGGAGCCCTCCAGTGGTCAAAAATGTTCTTTCGGGATAATGTGATTTGAACTGACCATCTCCTAAAAAAATCTGTAAGACACAGAAAGGTTTGATCCACTAAACTCTGGATTAGGAAAAGAGTACTTGGCTAAAATAAAATGAAAGTATATACGGGGTTGCAAACTATAAACAGTATGACTATTCCTCCATCTCAATCAATATATAACTCTCAAAAGGTCCGAGCTCCGGACCTACTCCAGTAGTAACAATCCCAGATGTGTGGGCAAGTGATAACTGGGATTATTGAGTTCCAAAAAGCACTGGTATTGAAACAGGTGCAATCTGGAATTAAAGTCAGCACTGAGAGAGTTTGCCTCCCAACGCAGTTAAATAGTTTTATTTAAAATCTATGATCATTCAACTAAATTGCTAGATGAAAATGAATTCTTATTTCATTGAAGTCAGGTATCCTTCTAAGAGGCCAATCTTAAAATGGAAAAAGGGGGAAAATACCAATAATAAAGTAATACTCCCGGGGACCATTTCCTGGAGAAAATACCTCATTGGTTTTCTCCAAAATGAAAAGATAATAATCCCAGCCTCCTGAAAAAGATAAGAGCATATTAATGTGTCTTCTCCACAGTTTATTGAGCTAGATATTGTTGTCTAAATTGGCCATTTGACCAGCAACATGTAATGGCCTAATTGTCAACTCGCAAAGCATCTCTGGCCTGCTCTCAAGTTGCCATAGGAAAAGAGGGATGGGAAACTGATGAAACAGTATGGCAGCCAAAGACAGATGCACATTCCAGACTTATCTCTCTCAAGGCTGTATCCCAGGGTTACTTACAGTGGCTGGAGAGGAGTGATCTCTACAACCGCGAAATTGCCCTGTTGGCGAATGTGATTGATGTGATTGATGTGACCCTGGGGGGAGGGGAGGAAACAGAGGCATGATTGGGGCCATAAATTACGAGGGGTCAAACATGGCTTCACTTGGGAACGTGCAGACATGAAGCTCCTAATAAATAACTGGATTTATTTTGAAGCTTGGCTCAAAGCTCATGATTTAATTAGGACATCTGTGGGAATCCTGACAATAATAACATTGGGATGAAGATTGCTTAGTGCTCTCTGAGATTGCTTTAGATTACCCAAACTAGGTAACATCATCAGTAGTACCGGTAGTCATTTTTTGAAGCATTTGACACAAATATGCGGTACCAATAGAAGAAAATATTTGTAGATCAGTGTTCAAATGAGTGGGTCCTAGACTAGCACAACCAAGTTCAGAGAGCACTAAGGACCATACTTTTTGAAGTATAAGACACACTCCTCACCAAAAAAAGAGGGTGGAAATGTTGGTGTGTTTTATGCACTGCATACAGCCATTTTTGGCCTCCCAAAACCCCATGCCATGCATCCCATTTTTGCCAAAAAAACAGGCCCATTTTTCGCAAAAATGGGATGTACTAAGGGTTTGAGTGGCCTGCAGAGTGTTCCTGGGGGCTGGGGAGGGCAAAAGGGTTTTGGGAGGCCAAAAACAGGCCCATTTTCACGAAAAATAATATTGAGTCAAACCCATTGTCAAGTACTGTATTTTTTGGACTATAAGACGCACTGGAGTATAAGCGTGAAAAATGGACCTGTTTTTCACAAAAACAGGATGTACAGAGGGTTTGGGAGGCCTGCAGAGTGCTCCTGGGGGCCGGGGAAGGCAAAAACCGGATGCATAGAGGCCAAAAACTTTTTTTTTCTTGTTTTCCTCTTCAGAATCTTGGTGCGGTTATACTCCAGTGCGTCTTATAATCCAAAAAATACAGTACTTGACAATGGGTTTGACTCAATATCATAGGATAGCCCTTATCACAGCAAGATTCGAGCAGCTGGATTCTGGTCTAACATGTACTACCTTTTGAGAGAACATGTATTTGTGAAGCATCAAAATATTCAATTGTCAATTATACGCCTCAGCAAGAGCCTAATACTTATAGACAGTACATGAGGGAATCATGCCCTGGGACTCTGATCAAATATTATCTTATTTCTTTCAAGACACAAAAATATATGTAGTTACTAGAATTGGTAAGTTTATACTCCAATGTGTGTCCAACAGAGAACACATTTTAGAGAACACATTAGGATGGCCTGTAAAGGTAATGAATTAAACCCAAAAGACACTGGCTTTGAATGTTAATATACATTTTATTTTATCATTTATTATGCAAATTTATATAGCCAACCAACTCTTACACAGGTGACTCTAGACAGCTCACAATATTATAGGTAAAAGGCAAAGGTTCCCCTCGCACATATGTGCTAGTCGTTCCCGACTCTAGGGAGCGGTGCTCATCTCCGTTTCAAAGCTGAAGAGCCAGCGCTGTCCAAAGACGTCTCCGTGGTCACGTGGCTGGCATGACTAAATACCAAAGGCGCATGGAATGCTGTGACCTTCCCACCAAAGGTGGTCCCTATTTTTCTACTTGCAGTTTTTTACGTGCTTTCGAACTGCTAGGTTGGCAGAAGCTGGGACAAGTAACGGGAGCTCCCCTCGTTATGCGGGGTTTGAACTGCTGAACTGCTGACCTTTCAATCAACAAGCTAAGCATCTTAGCCACTGAGCCACCGCAGCCCTGTCACAATATTATACATTCCTGCATTTTATTTTATTTTATACTATCTTATTTTACTCATTTATCCTTACTTTATCTTACCTTACTACACTTTCTACATATTTTTCGGTTTTATCTCACCAGAGTCTCTTTTACCTCATTTTGTTAATCTCATTTTATTGTGTTTTACAGCTGAGCATCTCAAAGCATACTCATAGTTTGATATGCTCAACTGATTAATCAATAAAGTATTATAGTGCCTTGAGTACCTTGGACTGAGAGGAGGAGAAAAACCAAGAAAGTTTTTATTGGATGGAACTGATGAGAGAGAATCTTAAAGAACAAAAGCAATAATGAAATTGATCATGGGTTTGGAAGAAGCAATCTAGTCTAGAAGTAGATTTTGCTGAACAATGAGTTCCAATTTCTCTAGAAAGCATGGCCAATGGTGAAGGATGCTGGAAGCTTTATTTTAGCAACATCAGAAGTGTCACAAGTTCCTTATCCCTCCAACCTCTTATGATTCACCCCAAATGTCTGAATGCCTTCTTTGTGACTGCTGAATTCCAAATTTCATCTTCTCTATCAAAGTTTCTCAAAGGCCATAAACTTTATTTCAGAAGCTGTTAAGTATGACTATAATTTACTCGCACTTAACCATATTTAATTGGGCACATCACTGCTTTTGACTGTGTAGTTTTTTCTTTCACACATGTCAAAAGCATTGAAGCTCTTCTGGATTGAAAAGATTAACCAGTGACATCACCACAGCCATGGGCATATCCAGTTGAGTGCTCCTTTCATGTCATGCCCCCATCAGAGCCTGAACTGATGGAAGAAGATGAGCCAGAGCTGGAGCAGACAGAGATCGAGGGGGCGGCCTTGTTGGCCTAGGGAGGAAAATGGGGAGGAGCAAGCCCAGTCAGGGCAGGGCCTTTCGGAATTGGGACTGCTTGTAGGCAGGGAGCAAGGGGGGCTGGATGACCAGGAGAGTCTAAGCAGTGAATATGAGAGACAGAGCTCAGACAATGAGCAAGGACCACCCACTCCTGATCCTCAAGCATGGAGAGTGGAGAGAAGGCAAGAACAGAGCAGACTGATCTGACTACTCAGGAGCAGAGCGCCCCGTTCTTCTTCACAGGCACACCTGGGGACTGAGCCTTAAGGTGATGCTGTGAGGAAGGGCATTTGTCAGGAACAAACACTGAATTCCTGGAGTGTTGAGTGCTGACATTTGAACTTTCCTGGATTCCTTGCATTCTTTCTGGATTTCTTGCTTTGCAGCCATAGTGCTCACAGAGTTGGGCTGGATTAATTGCAGCTAGAGGCTACCTGAGGTGTGTGTGTGTCATCACTTTGCTCTGGGATTTGCCAGAAACGTGGGAACATTTGGGGAAATTTGGAACTATAAAGGGGTGGTTTGAGCTGCCAGCTCCTGTGTTATCTCTGTGCCGTGTCCCAGATCACCAATATTTCATGTCCCTGGAGGAGCTGGAGTGAAGGACCAGAGCTCAACCCTGCCTCATGACAGCTCTCAGGTCTCAAACACAGGCTTGCTAATCTCCTGCCCAGCATGCCAACCAGTCAAGCCACCCTGCTTCTTGATTGTGCTCATGAGTGGCTAAGAGAAATAATAATTGTGTTTACATTAGATAGTCTCCTTCACGTTACAAGGCAGATTTGAATTTATTTTCCCCCAATGCTTGTGAGACATTTGGGATGAAGATGAACATACTTTTTAATCAATCACAGCATCTCCTTGGTTGGGATAGAATCACAAGGCTGTTTCATAGCAATCGTTCTGGCACTGCATTGGAACTAAATTTCCCGTCATTTTTCACCTTTGGCCATGAGAGTTAAGATAACATTTGGCGACTGTAATGTTTCATGTTTCTTCTGAAAAGCTGTTTTCTATCTCAGCTTTCTCCAGTTCAGTACCCTCCATTTCTCTTCACACAACTTCTCCTATTATCAATCATTGGCTATAGGTCATGGCTAATAGGAACTGTAGTCTCTTATGTCAGAAGACCATCATATAGTACAAATATCCTTTATTATCTAACCATCGATCAGTAAACAATTTCAAAGTCCCAGGTCATTTCTCATTTTATTTAGCATCTTCTCCAGGGATAGGCTTCATATTACCCCTAAACTAATTCCCAAATAATTTTTATTTTGTTTAATTTTCTTCCTCTTAATGTCTATGGAGATTCTCCATCATCCAGGTCATGGTTGTCCCTTTTTTAGTTTTTAATGGTTATTAATTGTTTAGTTTTAATTTGTTAATGGGTTTTAATTCGACTGTTTTAATTCGGCCCAAAGTATATAATTCTTTTAATTAATTTTAAATTTTGTATTGTTATGTATTTTAGTTTTGGCTGTGCACCGCCCTGAGTCCACCAGGAGAAGGGCGGTATATAAATTGAATAAATAATAATAATAATAATAATAATAATAATAATAATAATAATAATAATAATAATAATAATAATAATAATAATAATAATAAAAGGTGCTTTTTTCAAGAGGCAACTGAACTTTCTGGTTTTTCTTTGAAGACGTTTCGCTTCTCACCCAAGAAGCTCTGACTGGATGGTGGGGAATGGAAGCATTTATATTCCTTGCAGACAGCTGATCATTTGCATTCTTTTAGCTGGTTGCTAAGGTCACCTGGAGGTTTATCTGTGTCATCAGGGTCACCTGAGTGGTGCAAATTGGTGTGGAGCCTTCTTGGAACTGCTGAAAGGACTGTGTTGTAGATTTGAGATAGATGATGTCCTACCCCTCCCCCTCTGTTGAGAGAGGGCTGTTCAATTTTGACATAGATGGCCTCTTGGACCCCTCTTTCAAACCAGCAATCCTCTCTGTCCAAAATATGGACTTTGTTGTCTTCAAAAGAGTGGCCTGCGTCTTTTAAATGCTGAATCTAGTCCTGATATGTTTGTTCTCCTATGTTGTGTCATGTATTTATGAAGTGGTTGTTTTGTTTCCCCAATGTACAGATCTGCACATGGCTCACTGCATTGGATCGTATATACCACGTTGCTCAGTTTCTGTCTGGGTGTTTTCTTCCTCTTACTTTTAAAAAAAATGCTTCCACGGGGGAAAAATAAAAAGAATGTTATTAAAGTATTGCTTCACTTAAATCAAGTATAGGGTGGCATTGGCTGCTATATTAAATGGTTGGAGTAATATATAATTGTCATCATTGCCATGTTATTGCATTTAGAATAGTTTCCAGTTGATAGGAATCAAAGAACTAAAATACATAGCTAGATTCTACATGCTGACCCCGAAAAGGTGATTTCTCCTTCATTAGGAACTTATTGAAATGTTAAATATTTCATGAATGAGCAATAATAATTACGGCTTCTGTGATGTTTAAGACTATTTAAGTGCAGTATAGTATTTCAGCATTTATTAGACTTCAACCCTGCCAACAACAGTGTGACTACTTCACAGTATTTATGTGGCTGTTTTGAGGCAGGTCAGAGAGGTGCCCGCTCGGATTCAAAAATTGGCAGAATCAGGATTTCTGCAAATTAGTATGATTTTTTTTAAGCAGGAAAAATATGGTTTTTTAAAAGAAAAAAATAACAGCTTAAAAGTTGAAACCAGAAAAAATAGTTTAAAACATCTAACAGACAGGAAGCAGCAGGTGAAGCTAAGCAGAATCACATCAGATATCTGTACAATTAGCACAGGGGTCCCACAAGGCTGTATGCTCTCTCCACTTCTCTTCTCTCTCTATACCAATGACTGCATCTCAAACAATCCATCTGTTAAACTACTGAAGTTCGCAGATGACACAACAATGATCGGTCTTATTCGAGACAACCATGAATCCGCATACAGATGGGAGGTTGAACAACTAGCCTTGTGGTGCGACCAGAACAATCTGAAACTGAACACACTCAAAACCGTAGAAATTGTGGTGGACTTTAGGAGAAATCCTCCCATACTTCCACCTCTTACAATACTAGACAACACAGTATCAATAGTAGAGACCTTCAAATTTCTAGGTTCTACCTTATCTCAAGACCTAAAATGGACACCTAACATCAAAAACGTCATCAAAAAAGCACAACAAAGAATGTTCTTTCTGCGCCAACTCAGAAAGCTCAAACTGCCCAAGGAGCTGCTGATCCAGTTCTACAGAGGAATTATTGAGTCTGTCATCTGCACCTCTATAACTGTCTGGTTTGGTTCTGCAACCCAACAAGACAGACACAGACTTCAGAGGATCATTAGAACTGCAGAAGAAAAAACAATGGCTACCAACCTGCCTTCCATTGAGGACCTGTATACTGCACGAGTCAAAAAGAGGGCTATGAAAATATTTACAAACCCCTTGCATCCTGGACGTAAACTGTTTCAACTCCTACCCCCAAAACAATGCTATAGAGCACTGCACACCAGAACAACTAGACACAAGGACAGTTTTTTCCCAAAAGCCATTACTCTGCTAAACAAATAATTCCCACAACACTGTCAAACTAGTTACTAAGAATGCATTACTATTAATCTTCTCATCGTTCCTATCACCCATCTCCTCCCACTCATGACTGTATGACTATAACCTTGATGCTGGTATCCTTAAGATTTATATTGACTGTTTCTCTATGACTATCATTAAGTGTTGTACCTTATGATTCTTGATGAATGTATCTTTTCTTTTATGTACACCAAGAGCGTATGCACCAAGACAAATTCCTTGTGTGTCCAATCACACTTGGCCAATAAAGAATTCTATTAAAAAAAAGTTTATAAATATTGTACATTAGTCAGATAACATAGGGAAAGTTAGAAACTAATACAGATTGTCCTTGACTTACAACAGTTCATTTAGTGACCGTTCAAAGTTACAACGGCACCAGGGGTGGTATTCACTTACCTTCGCTACTGGTTCACTACTGGGAGCACATGTGCCACCTCCGTGCATGCGCAGAGCCTTCCGTGCATGCGCATAGCATCAAAAATGGGATGTGATGACATCAAGGTGGGTGGGCGGAGTCTCCCGTAGCTACCGCTACTGGTTCGCCCGAACCAGATAGAACCGGATGAATACCACCACTGAACGGCACTGAAAAAAGTGACATATGACCATTTTTCACAGTTACAACCTTTGCAGCATCCTCATGATCATGTGATCAAAAGTCAGTGCTTGGTAACTGGTTCATATTTATGACCATTGCTGTGTCCCCGGGTCATGTCATCCCATTTTACGACCTTCTGACAAGAAAAGTCAGTGAGGAAGACAGGTTTATTTAACAACCGTATTACTAATTTATCAACTTCAGTTATTCACTTAACAACGGTGGCAAGAAATGTCATCAAATAGAGCACACCTCATGTCAGCTTTGGAAGCCATATTAGGCCAGAAGCTTCCATGCTGCCACCTTCTCATGTGTGGGGAAAGTAGGAGTGGGGATTTAGTAGGGGGGTTGTTGGTAGACATAAGAGCATTCTTCCTGTCGGTCAAGGTCAGGGCAATCCGGTATCTGGAGAAGGAGTGGTCGGAGTGCTGAGTCAAGATGGGACGGACGTTGATTGGAGCATGTGATCGACTGAGGAGTGAGGGGATGGTTTGGGGGGTTTTGATTTACTGAGGGAAAACGTGAACCTTTCAGATTCGGGTTTTCCCAGATGTGCCAGTTTATCTATTCTAGTAAAGAGGACTTTGGAAAATGCTTGCTTCCGTGTCTTTACTCGAAGTTACTCGGGTTTTCTGGAACGCTGATACCTCACTTAACAAATTCTCACTTAACAACATAAATGTTGGGCTCAATTGCAGTCATAAGTCAAGGACAACCTATATCTGTAATGTCTCCTCCTCCTTTTCCTTGTTTTCCATCAATTTAGTATCAGTGTTTTCCAATTTTAAACTGAAGTAACTTAACATATACATACTTTTTCCTCATCACATAGGAGATTATTAGAAAAAGTCTGAAATTTCAAAGAAGAGGCTGAGTACTGAAAACTTTTTAGAGCCAAGATATTATTTTTTTTCAAAAGCTTTGGTGAGACAATGATCAAGGAACCATCTATAGAAAAGACCACTCAATCTCATTTTGACACACAAAGTACCTCTTCCAAAACCGAGACGTGAATGACACGGATAAAACACACAAAGAAAATTAAAGTCAGAAACTGTTCACGAGAGAACATTTCTTATATTAAATATGGAATTGTATTTCAAATGTAATAGCTTAGGCTCATAATTACCAGTGATTACTGAAATATTACACTAATGGCATGCAAATTAGAGGCACTCTCTTATTAGATATGATCATTATAGGAAAAATGTATTCTATTAAATTTTAGTCAAATTTTAAACGTGACTAAATAGCAATGTACGCATCTCAATCCTTCAATATCCAATATGAATTTTAGTTCATCTACACAGGTGATTGTATATGGATTTTAGACTACCTTCCAGGGTAACTCTTGACCCACGGAATCTCAAACAAAACCTCTATCAATACTCTATTGTCTTTATAAAAGAAATACTTGAAACTGTCCAACTGCATTCATGTGGCAGCATATAGTCTTAGTGAATGTTCAAATTATTATCTTTGCTGTTCAGCTAAGCATGCAGAAAGATAGAGCATTCTAGTTGTCTGAGCTTAAATATTTACCCTGTTCCTAAAACTATAAATGCTATTTTAGAAAATCTGAGGACTGGAAACAGGTCCCATGAAATAGGCAGGAGCTGAACTGAAGAAAGATATATTTAATCTACATTACAGTGATGCAGGTTAAGAATAGATAATGAAGACGCAAGCTTGCATTCACCAAAAAGGGAAGAATAGAATAGAATAGAATTTTTTATTGGCCAAGTGTGGATTGGACACACAAGGAATTTGTCTTGTTGCATATGCTCTCAGTGTACATAAAAGAAAAAATACGTTAATCAAGAATCATAAGGTACAACACTTAATGATAGTCATAGGTTACAAATAAGCAATCAGGAAACAATCAATATAAATCATAAGGATACAAGCAACAAAATTACAGTCATACAGTCATAAGTGGAAGGAGATGGGTGATGGGAACGATGTATATGTATAAGAAAGAATGTTCAATCAAATATTTACAGCAGGGGTATTCAACCTTGGGAACCTTTAGACCTGTGGACTTCAACTTCCAGAATTCCCCAGCTAGCATGGAATTCTGTGAATTGAAGTCCACAGGTCTTAACGTTGACAAGGTTGGACATCCCAGGTTTACAGTATGGGTTTTGGTGAGAGGAGGCAGACCACAGATTGAAGGGATCTGAAGAAGCAGTGAATGGTTGCTAGAAAGAAAGAAAGAGTCAACCATGCTTTCTTTCATAGTTCACACATTTACATGATTGGCTAAACGGAAGCAGGTAGGTTAGCTTAGGGAGGCACACAGGCCATGAGATGACCAAATATAAGACATCATTTTGTTCAAATTTACATTTTTCCAATCTTCAATTGGAAGCAGGAGTTTAAATTGGAATGCTGGAGCTAAGCTTCAGATTGAGTACTGAAGCCTTAGATTTTAAATTGATCTTCCATACATGCACGTCTACATCTATAGATGCAATCAGAGACATTTCGAATCAGTCCTTACAATATTCAGAGCTGGTCCAATCTGAAACAGCACCTCGATTGGGTCTTGGATTCTGGATCTGCAGCAATGGTGGGTTTCAATTTTTTTTACTGTCGGTTCTGTGGGCGTGGCTTGCTGGGTGTGGCATGGCTTGATGGGCATGGAAGGGGAAGGATACTGTAAAATCTCCATTCCCACCCCACTTCAGGGGAAGGTTACTGCAAAATCCCCATTTCTTCCTGATCAGCTGGGACTCGGGAGGCAGAGAATAGATGGGGGCGGGGCCAGTCAGAATTTTTACTACCAGTTCTCCGAACTACACAAAATTTCTGCTACCGGTTCTCCAGAACTGGTCAGAACCTTCTGAAACCCACCTCTGATCTGCAGCCCCACAGAGATTTAAGCATCCTAGTGGACCATCACTTAAATATGAGCCAGCAATGTGCTGCAGCAGCCAAAAAAGCCAATGCAAACTTGGGCTGCATCAACAGAGACGTGATAATGCTGCTTAGAAGGCAATAGTCAGGCCACACTATAACACACACACAAAAAAAGATGCTGAGACCTTAGAAAGTGTGCAGAGAAGAGCAACAAAGATAATAGCAATAGCACTTAGACTTCGTAGTGCTTTACGGCCCTCTCTAAGCAGTTTACAATGTTAGCATACTGCCTCCAACAATCTGGGTCCTCATTTTATCTACCTCAGAAGGATGAACAGCTGAGTCAACCTTGAGCCTCTCAGAATCAAACTCCTGGAGTGAGCAGTGAGTTAACCTGCAGTACGTATTGTATTATAACCATTACACCACTACGGCTCTTAATAACGGTTCTTGAGAGTAAATCATATAATGAACAGTTGAGGGACAGAGGTATGTCTAGCGCAGGGGTGTCAAACTCTATTTCATTGTGGGCTGCATCAGGGTTGTGTTTGACCTCGGGGGCCTGCGGTAGGCATGGCCAGGGTGGGCATGGCCAGCTCAATGTCACTTATGTCAGGGGCATGTGTGGTGGCCCGAGTTCTCTGTCAGTGAAAATGGGTTCCTGAGCTCCGTTTTTGGTTGTGATGGCCTTCTGCAACTCTCTGCCAACAAAAATGGAGCTCGGGAAGGCCATGTGGCCCTCACAAGCTCTGTTTTCACTGGCAGAGGCACCATGGGCCGGTCCTTCCCTGTTTCCAGGGCAGCTCTGTGGGCCAGATCTAAGCATCCCACAGGCCGGATCCAGCCCGCGGTCCTTGAGTTTGGAACCTCTGGTCTAGCATATCAAAGAGAAGGATTAGGGGGGCCATGATAACTGTCTTCTAATACCTGAGGGGCTGTCACAGAGAAGAGCAGCCCAACCTGTTCTCCAAAGCACCAGAGGGTAGGACAAAAAGTCATGAATGGAAGCTTTTTCAAAAGGAGATCCAACCTAGAAGTAAGGAGAAATTTTGTGACAGTTAGAACAATTTATGCACTCACATCAGGGGTGTTATTCACTTACCTTTGCTACCAGTTCGCAAATGTGAGCACACGCACCACCTCCACGCATATGCAAGGCCTTCCGCGCATGTGCAGAGCATCAAAAACGGGATGTGATAACATCCGGGAAGGTGGGCGGAGCCTCCCATAGCCACCGCTACCGGTTCACCCGAACTGGATAGAACCAGCTGAATACCACCACTGACTCACATACAATGACATCCATAAATCTGGAGCATTCTGACATCACAATACAAACACCACCCTTCATATACATATATGCAATGTCACAACGCATGTACCAAATGGATTGAATTTGCATCACCATATTGTTTTTTTTTAATTTAAAAAGTTTTTTTATTTTATAAACAAACAAACAAACAAACAAACAATACATAATCAATCATTCAGTGTATCTTCTGAATACATCTTTTGTGTCTTCTTTTTACTCCTCCAGTGTTTATCATATCTTAATATTATCATTTCCTTTATTATAACATTTCCCCCACATTTCTTACTTCTCTATTAATACATTTATCTATCTTTTAATTTTATTAAAAATTAGACAACAATTTTATCCCCACACAACTTTCAAACCCCTCCCTCCCCACACACACACACCCCTGACTTCCCAGAGCAAAAACAGGGTATAACATTAAACAAGCATAAGCTAAAATATGCTATTTTACTACAAGATTCAAAACTCCCTCACACTTTTTAACTCCTCTTTTAAAAATTATTCATCAACCACCCCTTTATAAATTCTCTTATCACATTTCACATTTGTTACTAAAATCCTTTCCATACCTTCTTTTTCAGCATTACTCCCTAATAAAATTCTAAATTAAACATTTATCCTCTTTGGTCATTCATAAACCACTTGCCAATTTCTGTTTCCAATTTCTGTCACCATATTGTGATGCACGTTTTGTCCTCTGTTTCTTTTTATTCTTCTCCCTGGACACCCAAAGCTCCATTGCAATCTAGGATAAGCAGCCTGTTAAGGTGACAGTTTAAAATTAGGCACTCGATCCTTACAGGAGCATACCCTAAATGCACAAAAGAAAAGGTAAAAATATAATTTGCTCTAAAATGCAGTGTCAGAAGCAAAAAATTCCCAGAAATTTTAATATAGCTTCTGTATCTAAAGTTCCAGCCATAGGTAAATTGAGCCATAAAGCAGAAAAAAAAAGAGATGCTAAAGAACTGAATAGGAAGTTTGGTGAATTTATAAAATAAATGAAGGATTGAATGTGAGGAAAATAAATTCCATTGCAGTTGGTGTAGCTGACAAGCTCAGCTGAAAGGAAATGCCAGTCCTGTGTGGGATAATTTTAAAACAAATCATCCTTTTGCTTTCAAATAATTGTATAATTTAGGAAGACGATGGGGTTACAACACTTAGGTATAACACTTCCCAAAACCAAGCTTGTTCTGCTGCTTAAAACAATTTTGTAGAAGAAAAAAAAAATCAAGAGATGAGCCAGCTCTGACTTCAGATCTGACCACTTTCGAACTCCATTCAGTCACCATAAGGATCACAAAACTTTTTTGTTCTTGGACCAGTAGCTTAGTAGAAGCTTCAGTTTCAAATTATAATGAAAAGACTACAACAGTTATGGGATACAGCAGATGTCCTTCCAGATGTGGACACACTACCAATCCAAGAAGTTCTAGCCAATACTGAAGGATGTTGCTTAGACGATACTTCAGTAACATCTGGAGGGTCACAGTTTCCCCACATTGGGAATATATACATTTTTCAGTCGAGGAAAATTGTGAACTTTTTCGTCTGGAGCAACAGATGGTGTTACCTACGAATTAAGAGAATAAACTATGATCCCAGACAATAGCTTGAATATAATTTTACGGACAAATTAGTGAGCATTGGCAAGTCGCTATCTTTCAATTTCTTATCTGCAACGTTGAGTTAATCAAACACACCTGACAGAACAGTTCATCTGAGATTAAACCATTCACTTAGAGGTCCTGATTTGAGCCCATCTAAAAATACTTAGAGCAAAAGAGAGAGAAGCACAATAAGACCAGCTCTACTAAGGGCAAGTACATGTACCTCTCTATGGCAAGGCTGGGCAACTATGGCCCCTTTATGACCTATGGACTTCAACTCCCAGAATTCCTGAGCCAGCTGGCTCAGGAATTCTGGGAATTGAAGTCCACAGTTCATAAAAGGGCCATAATTGCCCAGCCCTGCTCTATGGGGAAGAAATATAAGAGAAGTCCAAGAACATCAGATTTAACATACATCCTAGCCAGTGGTGGGATTCAGCCAGTTCGCACCACTTCGGGAGAACCGGTTGTTAAACTTTCTGAGCAGTTTGGCAAACTGGTTGTTGGAAGAAATCATTAGGGCAGAGAACCGGTTGTTAAATTACTTGAATCCCACCACTGATCCTAGCCCAACATTTGCGAAGATCATTATAATTACACAAAGTTGTAAGAAAACATCTGAAGATTCCTTAACAGGCATATTAAGTATGGTTCCCCTAACTTCATTGACTTGGGGAGGAAGAACAGAACAAAATGGTGGTCACAGCATTATGATTACAGCATGACCTTGTTTTACATTGGTTAAGATACCAAAAACAGAGAATATTTGCAGCTCAGGGTTAAACTTTGGGGTCCTTGATGCTCTGTGAGCCTGGTTTTCTTGCAGACGTTTAATTATCCAACTGGAGAACATCAAATCAGTGCTAGCATGTGTCAAGATCCTATTCAAGGGCCAAGGTTTCATTCATATCACTGGAACTGCCATCTTCCTTTTTGAGGCAATTGCTGACTATAACCATAGAAAAAAAAATAAAACACAATAAAACTAAGAACTATATTGAAATCCTCCAAGGTCCCTTCCAACTCTATTATTCTGTAAACTTACAAACAGGAGATCTAAACCGCAATGCTAATCCATAATACCAAAGATTAACAAGAGAGAACACAAACAGCTATGTGGTCCAACAGCTAACTGAACTCTTGAATGAGAGGCTAGAAAGTCACAGATTTCCTGATATTAAAGAACTGCACAGCCCAGCAACCCAAACTAAATTACCAGTTAACTCCAGTTGCATTCCTTGGAGTTTTTCATTAATGACTACAACGTCTTAGATCTTCCATTTGTGTCTGAAATATTGTGGCTAGGAATGGATCATTATGATTTTAAGTATTGGCCTCGTGTTGTGATGGAGCTGATTGCAGCGGTGGGTTTCTCATTATGTTACTACCGATTCGCCACATCTGCTCATGCTCCCTTTATGCACACATGCATCCAGTTCATGCGCACCTACCTCCCGTGCATGCGCCCAGCCTTCCTGCGTGCACTTTGCTCGCACACACGCCTTCCACGCATGCACCTGGCCTCAAAAACATGCCTAAATAGGATGGCATAGAGCCAGGGTGGGTGGGCAGGTCCACCAGCGATTTCCGCTATCAGTTTGGGTGAACCTGTCCAAACCGGCTGAATACCACCTCTGGCTGGCTGGCAATCTGACTTGCTTCATCCTATGCTTTTGAGTCTTGAAAATACCTGAGATCTTCAGTCAGATGTATTATGGGTGTGACACAGGAGTGAAATGCTCCCGGTTCAGACCAGATCGGGCGATCCGGTAGCGATTGTGGCAGGTGGTTCAGAGAACCGGTAGCGATGGCGGCGCGAGGTTCCGCCCACCCGGCCGGGTGTTGTTACTTCCTGGTTTTAACCAGGAAGTAATGTGTTTTTTACCCTCTGTGCACGCGCAGAAAGTTTTGCACATGCTCAGAGGGTCTGTGCACACATGTGACGTGTGCACGCACTTCCAAACTGGTAAGGAAGGTAAGTAGATTTCACCCCTGGTGTGACCCTAATCCCTAGATTGGTTTCTCCTCAGGCAAATAGGAAGAAAGACCATCAGGTATTTGAAATGCAGTGCGGGGAATTGACTGCAAAGGACAGAGCTCATTTCATTCCCTAAGGTCTACTTTCAGGGGGATGAAGTAGCAGATGCTGAAGACAAGCGAACAATTAAAAAGATTACCTTCTCTCATGCAAGTATGATGAGCTCTGTTCTCCTAAACTGATCATTTTGTTCCAACTTATTTTCTGACAGCTTTCTTTTCATCTTATACGGCTTATGAGCCATTTTTAACTTCCAGGGCGGGGGTCAGCAACCTGCGGCTCTGGAGCCACATGTGGCTCTTTCACCTCTCTGCTGTGGCTCCCTGTCACTCAAAATACACGTCACAACTGCAGGTCTGTGACACCCACCGGCACATGATTTATTGAGCTTTTCAACCCCCGTAGGCTAACCATAGATAAATCCAAGGGAAAAAAAATTCAGAAGAAAACAGAACGTTTAATTCAACTACATATGCTAGTTTTGTGGCTGCTCAAGAAATAGGCACGGGAAGGGTTTTGTGACTCCTGGTGTTTTCTTTTCTGTGGGAAACTGGTCCAAATGGCTCTTTGAGTGTTTAAGGTTGCAGACCCCTGTTCCAGGGAAAGACCCAATAGTTTTTTTCAATCAATGCTCAGTTTCAGTTGTTTTTTTTAAAATTTGATTTATATGCCGCCCTTCTCCGGAGACTCAGGGCGGCTTACAATGGGTTAAGCAATAGCCTTCATCCTTTTGTATATTTATACAAAGTCAGCTTATTGCCCCCACAAACTGGGTCCTCAATTTACCTACCTTAGAAAGGATGGAAGGCTGAGCCAACTTTGAACCTGGCGAGATTCGAACCTGCAGTAACCTGCAGTAATTGCAGGCATCTGGTCTTAATAACAGGGTGCCTTAGACCACTGTACTACCAAGTTTATCTTTGCTCTGCTAATATTCTCATTATTCATGTAGTAAGGTTTAAAATAACTTCCTTTTCCTTGGAATGATGTATGAGCCATTATAAATTATGTCAGAGATGTATAGTTCAAAATCAGTTCCGTCACACCCAGATGCTCCACTGACTAACCAGAGCCCATAATACACAGTATCTGAAAATGTCCATAAGCATAATTTGATCTTCTCAAAATGATATGATGTTGCACACTGTTGATCACGATGAAATCTCAGAAGTTCCTCTTTTGGTCATAACAGATTAAAAATTGAAATCAGAAACACATTTTTTTAAAAAAATGTTTATAAATATACATAAATTTATATAAATATATAAATATAAATAATATAAGGAAAGTTAGAAACTAATATCTCTAATGTATCCTCCTCCTCCTCCTCCTCCTCCTCCTCCTCCTCCTCCTCCTCCTCCTCCTCCTCCTCTTTGTAAGATCATTTTCTCAACAAAGGAGCCTAACGGTTGCTCTACAACTACAGCAAGCCATTTAGCATCCTCTGGGCACCATGGTCTACTACTCCCACAATTACAGATGAGACAGACTGAGTTGGATGTATAGGATCTGCACCTTAAAACAATAGCTACAGTACTTTAGACAACTTCAATGCTACATCTATGACATCAAGCATTAATATTTCAAATGCCAACTCTAGATCCATCAAAAAGGTGGTTTCTCCCATTTTATATATTTTTGAGCCATGCAATTTTATTGTATAGTACAGTAGAATATGGAATTTATTGCAGTTATTGGCTAGAGTTCTACTAAAAAGAAAATCAGACATACAAAGCAAACCAAAAATAAGCAGAAATGTCAACTTAACTGTTGGATGGATGGATGGATGGATGGATGGATGGATTGATCTAGTTACCCATCTCACATATGTAATACTGGGCAGCTCACAACAGTCCAAAACAATAAACAAAATACAAATAAAAACAACAAATACACAAAAGCATACTAAAACCATTATAAAAACCGTATTAAAATACACAAAGCCATAATCATAACCAGTTACAGAACATCATCCATCCCTATATCACATTCAGTTGAATTGACCTTATAGTGGACCTCCAAGAATAGTAACATAGCCACATCTTCAGATCCTTTCAAAAGGCCAGTTGGGTCAAGACCAATCTTAGGGGAAAATTTTCCAAAGTGTGGGTACCACAGCAGAAAAGGCACACTTTCTCAATTCCATCAGGTGACACTACTTAGTGAACAGGACTCATAATATGCCTCTCCTGCTGAATCTGATTGGATGAAGTGTAACTACAGATAGGTGGCCCTTCAAATATTCTGGTCCCATACAAGATATGGCTTTCTAGGTCATTACCAGCACCTAAAATGAGACACAGAAGAGCTATGGTGGTGCAGTGGTTAGAGTGCAGTACTTCAGGCTACTTCTGCTGATCACCGGCTGCCAGCAGTTTGGCAGATCGAATCTCACCAGGCTCAAGGTTGACTCAGCCTTCCATCCTTCTGAGGTGGGTAAAATGAGGACCCAGTTTGTTGGGGGGCAATATGCTGACTCTGTAAACCGCTTAGAGAGGGCTGTAAAGCACTGTGAAGTAGTATATAAGTCTAAGTGCTATTACTATTGCTATGTTGATAGCCAGTGTAGCTCACAGAGCACATCAGTCATCTGCATTAGATATCATCAATGTGATTAATGTCTAATGCATTAGACATTCGATATCATCAGTGTGATTATATCAACAGCAAATTTTACAAATGCAACAAACGAACGTGGCTCCCATTTAAAGAAACTAAATCTTACTGGTTGCACAGAATGTAGCTGAGGGCTACAATCCATTGTGAAGGACCCCAGACTGCAGGGATTTCTAGAGACTTTAAATAATTTCAAGAAGGCCTTTTTTTTTTTTCTTGTTAATTTCCCCACCAAAAATGTTGATCTTTTAAAGCTTTCTGGAGCACAAGTGTCTGTAATAAGTACAAGGATATATACTGCTTCAGATTCAAAAGCAAAAGGATGCTTCAGAGTAAAAGGAGCAAATTGAAAACTCTTATACCAAACACTTATCTTCCAGGGGTTGAACAAGAGGGCAACGCTGGATCAAAGAGGAACTTGATTTAGTAGTAAAAAAAATGATTTTAAAATATAGAAAGAACAGAAAGAGCATAAGATATAAAAACACCATCTTGGAGGTCATCAAAGACACTGTAGAATGCAATGAAGATAGCTTGGCTGAAAGATATCAAGGCCTTTAGACATCCTCTGTTTTGAAAGCAAATAACATTATAGATAACTAGCTGGCTACCCGTGCTTCGCTACTTATGACCATTTTTCACACTTACGACCATTTTAGCATCCCCATGGTCTCGACAGACTCTCATTGTCATCATCACCAACAAAGTATATCTGGAGAAATGAAGGCTGCTGCATGATACTCCCTATCCTGTGGTAGACCTGCCCCTGCACTTTGAATGTTGGCATAAAATTTCTCTCCTTCACCTCTCTGGCTCCAAGAGAGGTCATTTTGAAGCATCCATTGTACTTCTGGGCAACTGAAAAACAGTCTTTCCCCTTTAACTGGTGTTACAATAGAAGGAACAGATTTGTCTGAACTGAGGCGGTCAATGTAAGAAGTGAGTTGGGGCTGGGACACTATGCAGGAGAAATTCAGTTCACAATCCGTTGGCTCAGTGGTGGTCAGTGATTGAAACACATAAGGGAATATTTCTCCCACCGCCTTGAGTCCGGAAGCAATTCCATAGGTGGAAGGCTAGACATTTTGGTGAGATAGCAATGTTTAGTACTGTAAGGAGCCCCAGTGATGGAGTGGAACATCTGCCAGTTTGACCTGAGGTAACGGAATGTGAGGCAAGTGGCAGTTGGAACTTTTCAGGTGGGGAGAGGGAATAGAATGTCTAACTCCTTAGCATCAGAGCGTGTTAATATAATGTATATGAATATATTGTATATGGAATACTAATGATCTGATGGTCATTTCGAAAAATCCTTTCTTAGCAAGCACCTAGAAGCCAAGAGGAATGTACATGGCAAATTTCAAGTTTGTAGGCTTTACCGTTCTGGAGATTTCGTGATGAGTGAGTGGATTTGACTTTTATATATATATAGATTTTCAGTTTATTTACTCCAAACTAGGTTTATTTCTCTTTTAATTAAGTAGTTATTTTGCCCCTACTGACTCCACATTTTAAGACCAATTGATGGACGGACAGATAGATAGATGGATTAATTTAGACATCCAAGGATTTCAGAAAACATGGTGGTAAAATGGCGAAATCACCATTGCATCTAGGTAAGTGGTTTTTGTTTTGTTCCTTCACCCACAATATCTAGGTTTTCTGGGTTACGAGGAAATAAGATTATTAAATGTCATGGAGTATTGGTAGGCTTATTTGTTGATGGTTTTATATTTAAAAGTGCCATAATTTGGCAGTTTGTATGCAATTTCAACGGTATGATTTTATTGGGAAGAATAAAATGGGAAGAATAAAGGGAAGTGGTAGTTCAGTGGCTAAGATGCTGAGCTTGTCGATCGAAAGGTCAGAAGTTCAGCGGTTCGAATCCCTAGCACCGCGTAACAGGGTGAGCTCCCGTTACTTGTCCCAGCTTCTGCCACCAAGCAGTTCAAAAGCACGTAAAAAATGCAGGTAGAAAAAATAGGGGCCACCTTTGGTGGGAAGGTAACAGCATTCCGTGTACCTTTGGCGTTTAGTCATGCCGGCCACATGACCATGGAGACATCTTCAGACAGCACTGGCTCTTTGGCTTTAAAACGGAGATGAGCACTGCCCCCTAAAGTCGGGAATGACTAGCAAATATGTGCGAGGGGAACCTTTACCTTTTAAGAATGCCCCAAGAAACAGGGAATATAGGACCTATTGGTTTCAATTTGATAATCCCTTCTTTATGGTTACTGTTTGAAGCAATGACTGCAATAATGAAACATTGGATTCATATCTGTCACTGTAATTATGAGTTGGGATAGCCATAACTACAAGTCAGTCAATGGGAACTGTTTGGTGACTAAGAAACAGGATCTGTTGTGAGCCATGGGAGATGGCTCAGAGCCTGGTACTTCTGTGGTTATATTGATTCTGTGCTTCTGGATTCTGAGTTCTGGTTCTGGCTTCTGCTGCATGGGTATTGTATACATGCATCATGCTTTATATTACTGTATATAAAGAAGTTTCTTTTATACATGAATCCTGCTGACTTATTTACTTGTGTGCTGATTGGATTGCTGCAAACTCTAACAATATCCAATTTGTTTCTTTTCTTTTTGCCCCTACTTTGTTTCCTTCTTGTTCTTTAGTTATGCAAAATTCTTGAAATATAAAGTTTAAAAATTAGATTCAGTGGCTCATTCCCCATTATTTTCTTTAGTTCAAGGACAAAATTGAAAAAAAAACAAAAACAAACCAGTGGTTCTGAACTCAATTGGGCAGGAATCCGAATGAATGGTGTTCAGAAGAGATTCCCACTGGAATCTCTGATCAAAATTTCTGTAGGTCTGCCTTCAAGAATTTTCAATCTGCATCCAGCTCACAAAGCAGATTTTTAATGTTCCTATTTTTAGTTGTATACTTGGTGGATTGGGCTTTTGTTATTCAAGGCTTTTGTCATGAGAGTTGATGAATTTAATATGATGTCTATTCAGCTTCTTGTTCTGTCTAGGAGGAAAAACAGAAGAGAATTTGCAAACCAGTAGGGAAGGTAAGTGAATCCCACCTCTGACCGGTACCATGTAATTCAGTGTATTCCAAAGCATCTGTTTGGAGCTGACTCCGAAACACTGAAGAGTGGTATAATTTCATCTTATTCTATGCTTTTTTCAATTACTCAGAGACTACCAACCTTCATACTTCACAGGCCATTGTTCTATGTTGCTCTTCGTAACATTGAAACTGTTTTTGTTTTCTTCCATTCAATCATATCCATTTCCTGGATACTGCCTGGACAAGTCCAGTGGTGAAATCCAATTTTTTTTCTGTGGGTGTGGCTTGTTGGGTGTGATGTGGCTTGGTGGGCATGGCTTGGTGGGCGTGGCAGGAGAAGGATACTGCAAAATCTCCATTCCCTCCCCACTCCTGGGGGGAGGATATTGCAAAATCTCCATTCCCTCCCCACTCTGGGGCCAGCCAGAGGTGGCATTTGCCGGTTCTCCGAATTACTCAAAATTTCCGCTACCGGTTCTCCAAAACCTGTCAGAACCTGCTGGATTTCACCCCTGGACAAGTCCCTACAGTTTTCTTCACAAGATTATTTTCAGAAATGGTTTGCCATTGCCTTCTTCCTAGGGTTGACAGAAAGTAACTGGTCCAAAAAGCTCCAAAAGCAAGACTGAAACTCATGGTTTCCAAGTTTTCAACCAGAATTGACCCTCAACATTGCAGCTAAATCATATCAGTATAAATTTGGCCCAAGTCAATATAGTAAGTATTCCCACCCCTTTTCATCAGACAGTACATTTGGAATTTGATTTATTTTTACTATTTTTTTTTTTAGAAAATATATCTATTTTACACTCAGCCCCATGGTTACAATGCAATATTACAGGATAATTCTGCCCACAGTCTGCAGTTCAACCTGACAGGCTCAAGGTTGACTCAGCCTTCCATCCTTCCAAGGTCAGTAAAATGAGAACGCAGCTTGTTGAGGAAAATAGGCTGACTCTATAAATTGCTCAGAGAGTGCTTTAACGCACTAAGGAGCGGTATATAAGTCTAAGTGCTATTGAAATTAGAATCAGAATAGAGCTGGAAGGGATCTTGGAGGTCTTCTAGTCCAGCCCTCTGCTTGAGCCGGAGATCCTATACCATTTCAGACAAGTGACTGTTCAGTCTCTTCTTAGAAACCTCCTGTGATGAAGCACTCACAACTTCTGAAGGCAAACTATTTATAAATATTGCTATTTATATATCCAGCTCAACCCTATATTTATTTGATTTCTATCTCACATTCCAGTACCAATCTTCTGATATTTCCCAGAAGTCTGACTATTTTTAAAGATGGGCAGATATCACTTGTACAACCAATAAAGCTGTACCACTTCCTTTTCTTTATCCAACATATGTTTTAGAACTCTCTTCAAGCATGGTAATTAATAGGACCGACATATCTGAACAGAAAGTTTAATCACGTATTTCTGCCCCTGAGCAATAATCATTTTAGTGTATCAATAATCAGAACACCATAATTAAGAGCACATTATGAACATTCTCTAAAATGGTTGTCGATGGAGGTATGTTATAGAGCAGTGATGGCTAACCTTTTTGTTGTTGCATGCCAAAAGCGTGTGTGTGCCCGCACCCATAATGCAATGCGTGCACAACACACACACACACACACGTGGGCCCTGCCCCCCTGCGCATGCGCATGCGACACCTCCCCTCCCCCCCCATGCTCTATTTTGGGCCTAGTAGGCCTCCCTGCAGCCTCCTGAGAGCAAAAATGGGCCTCCCTGCACTTATAACCCATAACTTAATACATGTGTGACCCCACACACACATGCCCCCCCCACCTGCACATGCATGTGTGACAGGGGTGGGTTCTAAATTTTTTTACTACCGGTTCTGTGGGCGTGGTTTGTTTTGTGGGCATGGCTTAGAGGTCATGTGACTGGGTGGGTGTGGCTAGCTGGCCATGTGACCGGGTGTCCATGGCTATGTGTATAGGGACTACTCAGAGGGCTGAAAAAAGTCATTTCTGACAGGTCCTCGCACTTTTGACTGGTCCTCACACTTATGACCATCCTCACATTTATGCCCGTGCAGCATTCTTAACAACCATGTCACTCATTTCACAACTACTTCTCTTCACCATGGTGATAAGATAGGGCAAAAAACGTAAAATGTGAGGACAGTCGTAAGTTTGAGGACTGGTCAAAAGTGCGAGGACCAGTCAAAAATAACTTTTTCAGCTCTCTGAGTAGTCCATATGCACAAAAGGACTACCCAGAGGGCTGAAAAAAGTGATTTCTGACAGGTCCTCGCACTTTTAACCAGTCTTCGCACTTATGACTGGTCATCATTTATGCCCATTGTAGCATTCTTAACAACCGTGTCACTCATTTCACAACTGCTACTGTTCACCATGGTGACAAGATAGGGCAAAAACGTAAAATGTGAGGACAATCGTAAGCCCCCTGTTCTCCCCCATTCCCCAAGCATGTGTGCGCATCTCCTGCATGCACCCCCATACCCCGTGCATGCGTGGCAGATACCCAAAAATCAGCTGGCTGGCGGGAGGCATGCACGCATGCGCAATGGAGCTGAGCTGGGTGATGGCTTGCGTGCCCGCAGAGAGGATTCTGTGTGCCACCTGCATGCACACATGCCATAGGATTGCCATCACATTTATAGAGGAAGAAAGATGGCCTTTGCAGAAATATACACGGCCCTCAGAAAGAAGATCATATTTGGATGTAGCCCAGAAAGACATCTTCTTCCTTTACTGGGATATAAAAATTGTCAGCCATAGACCACAATCAGACTTGCAAGTTTCTGTTATTATAGCCAATTTCAATAAAAGTACTTTTAGCTTTCCTGCAGTTTTTATTTCATGATCTGGTTTACTGAACAGCATATCTGCCCAGCATCCCTCCTCTTCTCCCAAAATACTCTCTGCTGGTTTATACCTGACCTCGCTTTGGATTTTCTTAATAGGAGTCACCTTGAGTTATGGGATGCCTTTGAGGTTACAAAGGTTATACTTAAGGCCAAAGCCGTTCATTATCGCAGGCTAGATTACCCCTCCTTTTTTTAATTAAAAGAATCTTTAAAAATCAAACGTGCTAGGAACCTAATGGACCTCAAGAAAAATATCAGCAAATGCACTGAAATGCATGAACATCGATTTAAAAATGCAGGTAGTAACTGGATCGCATTTTGTTCTTAGTACACTGTAATGAAGATTTTTTTTTTACAACATTAAAAAGAGAAATGCAAAATATAAAGGAAGAATTAGAAAAGTGAAAAGAAAAAAGTGTTAAAGCAATTAAAGGAGGAAAGAAACAGAAAAACAGAAAGATACTTATGAAAGCAGCTCCCAATTTTCTTTACAGCATTGTAAATATGTTTAAGATGTGGGACACCCCACCCCGATGTGTTGGCCTTGACCCTCCTTGACCTGGTTCTGCCAGTTAGCTTGGAGCTCCAATGGGGGAGTATTGCAATAGAGGTGGTTGGTCGACTTAACCATGGAGCCCACGTCCCACCCATCCTGCTCCCGCCCTCCCCATCTTTTAATTGGGCTGTGAAGTTTTGGACTTTATGCTAATTTATTTATGTTCTCTAACTGTGAAAGTTGGACCATAAGAAAGGCTGAGCGTCAAAGAATTGAGGCCTTTGAACTATGGTGCTGGAGAAGATTCCTGCGAGTCCCTTGGACTGCAAGGCGATCAAACCAGTCAGTCCTAGAGGAGATCAACCCTGACAGCCAGATCCTGAAGATGAAACTCAAATACTTTGGCCACCTAATGAGAAGGAAGGACTCACTGGAGAAGAGCCTAATGCTGGGAACGATTGAGGGCAAAAGAAGAAGGGGACGGCAGAGAACGAGGTGGCTGGATGGAGTCACTGAAGCAGTAGGCGTGAGCTTAAATGGACTCCAGAGGATGGTAGAGGACAGGAAGGCCTGGAGGAACATTGTCCATGGGGTCATGATGGGTCAGACACGACTTCGCAACTAACAACAACAAAAGCACTTTACAGAGTCAGCATATTACCCCCAACAATCTGGATCCTCATTTAACCAACCTTGGAAGGATGGAAGGCTGAATCAACCTTGAGACGGTGACACTCAAACTGCCAAACTGCTGGCAGCCGGCAGTCAGCAGAAGTAGCCTGCAATACTGTATTCTAACCACTGCGCCACCACATCTTATCCCATTGGTGAGAGCTTACTCCATTGCCCAGTAAGCCACCACGCCTTACTCCAAATGAGAGCTTACTCCATTACCCAGTGCTCGCATCTCGAACCCAGACTGTCAGCTTTCCAGTTGACACGCTGATAAGCTCAGCATCTTCAACCGCTGACCCATCATGCCCCCTCTTGTCTTATATCACTATTTAAATCTTCAAGAGTCAGAAAGAATAATAAACAGTGAAGCATATTTGTCTAGTTCCTTTCTGTATTTCACATGATTTAATCAATTCGCCATTTACAAATAATTGTGCCACTTGCAAAGTGTATTATCAATTTCACCCATGTGATAAAATTCTTTCCAAAGTCCATGAGTTCCAAAAACTTTGAACAAAAATTCAAATTGTCAAAGGCAATCTTTCAATAATCTGGTGCTATGCATGATCTGAAGTTAATAACACTTCCTTTAAATATATGTAGCAGTGGCCCATTTGTTAATGCCAACGGGTAAAAAAAAAAATAGAATATATTATTATTTAGAAACACTAAAGAAAAATTGTTGTAGAGTTATGTCAGTGGCCTGAAAGCTTATATAAGAATTTCCATTTCTATCAGAGGAATTCATATAAACTGCATAATTCACCGTGGCCAGAAAATTGCATGTAAAGTCTGTTTTATTCCTGATATAAGAAAGCATGCCATTTCCTAATAGCTGCGGAAAATCCCAATTTTAGAGTAAATTATGGTGAACAAAAGATAGATTAAGCTCTTCACAACAAACATTTCCCTCAGTTCGTAAAAGATTTCACCAGTTTGTTACTGATGTTTGATACCTAAAACACCTTTTAAATGGGTGTTGGCAATGATAATGAAGATATGACTGTAAAGTTATGAAGTGGCTTTCTGGCCTGTTATTTAATTACTGTATTTTTCGGAGTATAAGACGCACTTTTTTCCCTCCTAAAAGAGGCTGAAAATTTGGGTGCGTTTTATACTCCAAATGTAATCCTGCCCACCCGCCGGCCCCCACCCTTCACCTCCATGCATCCTCTTCCTGGCTGCAGAGATTGCCACTGACAATGGCTTGTGTTTTTGGGCTCTGCACATTACATTTTCAGCCTCCAAACACTTCGTTTGAGAGCCTTTCAAGGCTGCAGGGATTGCCAAAGCATATCGCTGCCAGTCGCCGCCTGAAAACACAATGCGTTTGGAGGCTGAAAACGCGACGTGTGGTGCCCAAAATGGCTACCCGGAACAGCTGCTGCCTTCTCTTACCACTTCCGTGCTTCGCCTGCTTTAGTCACTAGAGCTCCCTCTGATGATCAGCTGTGCTTTTGAAGCTGTTTTTCAGCCCCTATCGCGAGCAAAGCAATCTTCCTTACTTTGCCTGCTTTTCTAATTGCTGCTCCCTCTGATGATCAGCTGTGCTTTAGAAGCTGTTTTTTAGCCCCAACCAACCCCAACCTCAAAACCAGCGAGTGAACTAATGTGCTGAAGCTGACCAGGCTAATGACGCTAGCCAGTAGGCAGATTTTTTTCCCCTATTTTCCTCCCCCAAAACTAAGGTGCATCTTATACTCCGATGCGTCTTATACTCTGAAAAATATGGTACCTTTATAACTCCCCGCAGATAAATAGTCAACTGAATTTATTTTTCATCTATTTTTTTTCCTCTGGGACTAGAATGAGATATCAATGATCTAGTCCAGTGGTCCCCAACCTTTTTATCGCCGCGGCCCGCTGAGCGCGCGCAGGGGTGGGGGCACGGCCCAGGAGCTTTTGCGCACGGCCCAGGAGCCTTTGCGCTGCAGCGTTCATGTCCCCCGGCCGCTGCGCGGCCCGGTGCCAGGTACTCCACGGCCCGGCACAGGTCCGCGGACCGGAGGTTGGGGACCACTGATCTAGTCCACCTTCAAATAGAACTCACTGGGTGACTATGGGCCAATTACTGCCTCTCAGTTTTATTTACTTTACAATGTTTTCTTGGAGATAAAATGTTGAAAGAGTTGAGCTCAGGAAAAAATGAGATATAAATCTGACAAATAATAAAAATATAGTCAATCCTCATTATTCACAGATTCCGTATCTGCAAATTCACCTACTCGCAACATTTATTTGTAACCGGTTTAAATCAATGTTTTCATGGTCACTTATGGAACATTTTTTTCAGTGGCAAAAAAATTGAGCCATCTGATACACACATTCCAGCTGAACAAGATGTCACTCTGCCTTCTTGTTTTGGCTCTCATACTGTAAATAAGGTGGCACAATGCCTCTGTGGTTAAGACACTGGACTTGTCAGTTGGAAAGCCAGCAGCCCAGGTTCGAGAGCTGAGCTGCGCATGACGGGGTGAGCTCTCATCCTTGACCCAGCTCCTGCCAACCTAGCAGTTCGAAAGCATACAAATGCAAATAGAGAAATAGGTACCAATTTCCTGGGAAGGTAACAGCGCTTTGTGATATCATGCTGCCACATCATCATCTTCTTTTAATGACCCATAAACCCTTGCGGGGTGGAGTTTGGGAAACTGAATGGAGCTGAGTGTTTACTGGCCAGATGCCCCTCCTGTCACCAATGCGGAGTTTCTTTTTCAACAGATATATTCTTATTGTGCCCAGAGAGAGAAATATCTGCCTCTATCTAGGATCAAACTCACAGCCTTCTGATTGTGAGATGAGCGTTCCACCTCTAGGCCACCGCACCACTCCTCATGCTGACCACATGACTGCAGAAATATCTTTGGACAGCGCCGGCTCAATGGCCTTGAAATGGAGATGAGCATCACTCCCTAAAGTCAGCAATGACTAACAGAGTAAAATCTGGAGGGACTCCTTTAACTTATTGTAAACAAATGTCCTTTTCACAGTCTATTTAGTAGCACTTTTTATGCTGAGGTAGATATTAATTAGGGATGCAGTGGCTCAGTGGCTAAGACGCTGAGCTTGTCGATCAAAAGGTCAGCAGTTCAGCAGTTCGAATCCCTAGTGCTGCGTAACGGGGTGAGCTCCCATTACTTGTCCCAGCTTCTGCCAACCTAGCAGTTTGAAAGCATGTAAAAAATGCAAGTAGAAAAATAGGGACCACCTTTGGTGGGAAGGTAACAACATTCTGTGTGCCTTTGGCGTTTAGTCATATCAGCTACATGACCACGGAGACATCTTCGGACAGTGCTGGCCAATTATTTTGGATAATTAGAATTGGCTGTGACTTGTAAAAAATAGTTACTTTTTTTTAAAAAAGTAGGATTTATTCAGCTAATTCAAGTGATTCCAGATTGGTCCAAAATGTCTCTCTTCCATTATGTGGCCCCATTTCGAAACCATGAAATGTAAACAATTTTATTCAGAGATGATAAAAAGTTCCATAAGAGCACATTCCTCCATTAGATGTTGTCATGGTCCAGGACTCAGACTCTGGATAGGAAGTAGCTGCTCAAGTTGAATCTGTGGAATGAAAGCTTCAGGTGACACTGAGCAAGGAATAACATGAGGCTGATCAACAACAGGTACCATCTGGGTGGCTGGAGGAGCTGTCTAAGTAACCATCTGAACATCTGAGGATGATGTCCCCTTGCTTTTTTTCAAGAGGCAACTGGACTTTCTGGCTTTTCTTTGAAGACGTTTCACTTCTCATCCAAGAAGCTTCTTCAGCTCTGAAGAGAAGTAAAATGCCTTCAAAGAAAAACCAGAAAGTCTAGTTGCCTTTTGAAAAAAAGTACGTTTAGGACCACCTTGCCCTGGATGACTGAGAACCTCCATAGACATCTGAGGATGATGTAAGACCTCCCAGCTGCCACACCTGTTGAGACAAGAGAAGAACAGAGCAAAGATGTTCTTGCCATGCAAACAAATAAATAAATTTCTTGGTTAGCAAAAGCTGGCTGCAGGCTGATTTAAAAAGTAGTCTTGACCATTTTCCTTTGCTAGAAACAACTATCTGATTGTCAGCTCTTGTATGAAAATTTGTGTGGATTCTGCCAATAAAATTCTGACCTTGGAACAGGCCAACAACCGTAACCTGGCTCTCGGAATCTTGGACTGATTTAGGACTATTTTTCTGTATGCTCCTGTTAAAAAACTAATCATTGAGGCAAACATCCGTCAGAGATTCTGTTTTGAATTGCATATTTTACCTATTGTTATCTCTTTGACTTTGAGTAAGCTGTGAATTCCCATAGCCATAAAGTGTCGTAAATCAGTATCGTAAGTCTGAAGCAGGATAGATATTGTTGTTCTAAGAGGTCCAGAGGTAGATGGGGTCATAATGGACCATCCCTCCCCCTAATTTAAAAAAAAAAACTTTTCAAAGGCAGGAGGAAGTACATTTTGAGAAATGAGTATCATGGTTACTTATTGTATTCCAACAATGATTTCTTAAATATAATCTATTACAGTCCAATTTTTTTGTCCATAATCTATCATATGTTCTCATGGACTTCCAAGGTCAATGTTAGTAATAATTGATGCTAGAAGCAGAAAGGAGTCAAAGGAAGTGCAGATGAATTTCATCCAAGTTCTTAGTTAATCCAATTTCTCCAAGAGATTGGACGACCATTTTTCTGAAATGGTATAGGGCTTCCTGCTTGAGCAGGGGGTTCGACTAGAAGACCTCCAAGCTCCCTTCCAAATCTGTTATTCTGTTATCCTTTGATTCCACCCAACCCAAAATGCAAAAAAAAGAAGTCCCACCCTCTCCTCTTCTTGTCACTTATCTGGCTATGGAGTGGTACGTCCATGAAAATTTCTATGTATCTGGAAACTAAGAAGCAAATTTCAGGTGATGTTAAATATCTCTTTAAGGTTAAGATGCAACTGAAAATTGTATTAGATGGGGAGAGGGATGATAATTAACAGAAACAAAACAATCTTGTAAAGAAAACTGCATTCTATCTTCTCTTTTATTCCTGAGGGTAAGGATTGTTCTGAAATTAATGTTTTCTTTGCTAGACTTTAGCCTCCATTCAGCTTATTCAGCAAACACACGAACAGTGGGAAGAAAATGATTACTTTTATAGAGCAATTTTATTGCACATTTATTCGGAAATAAATCCTATTGTGTTTGATAAGCTTAATCCTAGGGATATGCATATGCAGACTATATATAGTGCAATTCTATTCTCTTGTACATATTTGTCGACTTTCTTATTTCTGAATATCAGATACAGCACAGCATATTAGGGTCTTGAATTCCTGTGCTAGATTTATTTCGTTTTATTGTAGCAGAAAGAAAACAACTATTTGCATTGCAAAATGTCTGAAAGACTCTGGCAGTTGTTATATGAAAGCCATCAAAAGCTATCAATGAGCAAAACAACGGAAAACAAAGCAAGAAGAAAATTTGTGTGAGACACACCTAACAAAAGGCGACACACAGCAATGTAAATGCAATACGTCTTGTTCCAAATGTTTGATTGCCCCTGAAAAATAAAATTATGAATGTTTAAACCTCTTCCTCTAAATGCGAGGATAAATGTTTATTTTACACCACTAACAGAAATGCATTTCTATTCGTGAAGCTATAGCCATTTCATTGTTGAAAGTGAGTCATGCAGAATGCCTATTTCAGTGTTTTGAGAGCTAAGGAGAATTAAATAGAAATATATCTTTACTGACATTCAGACGTATGGCTCTGTTTTGAAAGTCTAAGATAGTGCTATTCAAACTGTTTTTCAAGAGCACAGAGATATGTCTGGGAAGCCAAGCTTCTAAGTGGCTTTTGCCCCATTCTCTTATAAAAAGATTTTCTTGTCTAGCAGAAAAAGCAATATGTGCACCTCTGATAAATTCATCAAAACCGTACATCAGCATCGACATTCAGCCCCGAAACCAATATTTAAATGTTGTTCTTCTCCAGAGTCACGAGAGGCATCTCAGCAATGCTAAATTTAGGGAGTAGCAAAAGTTTCATTCTGCTTAACAGCCTAAAAAAGAGGGGAATGAGAAATGTACTTTGAAAAGATCCTTAAATTTTAATTCCGTTGCCATCCACACTTTCAAATCCCAGTTTTTCACACTTCATCTGCAGTAGTGCTAAAATGTTAATATACCTGGTGGAAGGAGGGGGGGGGACACCCAGCCTGCGCCAATACGTTTGCTACTCCATTGGCTTTCTAACTGAGCTCGGCGAACAAATATTGTTATTAAATATTGATCTTTTTAAATTACTAGCTGTGTCTCACCCTTCGTGTTGTGGAAATCATTTGCTTTGCCTGATCTGAATGATTATAGCTCTCACCCAAAAACTTAGAGCTGGTAGACAGATTTGAGCTTCCATTTTCTTCGGGTTGTTCTAATTTAGCATTTGCTGTTGCTGCTGCTCCCCCAAAACTCCTCATAATTTGCGGATAACAACAGCCGACAAATCTTTTTGCTACCTGACATAAAAAGGATCTCTTCCTTCGTTTCAGTTCTTGGAGACAACATGCCACAGTAGCTATAATAGTGAAGTCTGAATTCAACGTGAGGTTCTCTTATGGCCTAAAAGATTTTCAGGTGGTTCTCGACTTGCAACCATATTTAGCCCAGAATTACCATATTTTTCTGTGTATAAGATGCTACTTTTTTTTTAAAAAAAATATTTACTTGAAAATGAAGGGCGTCTTATACACGGGGGGGGGGGCGAAAAGAGAAGGGGTGGCCTATCGCCGTCCTCCTGGGCACTGCACTGCAATGGAGAAACAGGAAATGGAGAGGCTGGCATGAGGGAAGGAGGAGCAGGGAGCTTCCTCCTTCCCTCGTGCCGGGTACAGCAGCCCCGACTCCAAGAGGGAGCCGAGGGCAGGGATGGGAGTAACCCCAATTGGCTGCTCTGTTTCCCCATTGCATTTTTTTTTTTTGCCTTGTCACTCTCTTGCGAGGCCCAGCTCCTTCGATGGGGAGACAAGATCTGGCTGCTGTTGTGGTTTACCAGCAGCCTGCACAGCTGGCAACATAGTCGGACAGTGAGGAGGTTGGAGAGGACCATGGGCAAGTCCTGAAGTCTGGGGAAGGCTCAGACGAGGGCTCTGCATCGGAGGCAGAGAAAGGGCCATCTGGGAGGTAGGTGCTGCCTCCAGAGTCTCCAGAGTCAGACCTCAGCGAGGCAGAGAAACAGGGGGAGGCTGTTCCCAGTGCGTGCATGCGCAGAGCTGCCAGAAGGCAAGAACAGCTAAAATAAAAGGGACGACTCAGGAGTAGGGCTGGGAGATGATTGGCCCCTCCCATAAGACTTAAAAAAGTAACAAAGGCACGTGGGCCTTTGCAGGAAGCAACGTTTGTTCATTTGATTCAGCTTAAAGCCTGAAGCTCTGTTTGATTCTGGACTCTGTGTGGCTTTGCCAGTTAGGTTTTTGGCAGCGTGTCAAGGGAGATAAAGGTGGGTGATTATTAGCCTTATCTCGAAGGACTCTTTACAGATATTTGGGACTCATCTGTGAATGAACAGAATTCACAGCTGTGCAACAACAGAGGTTTTTGGGACTACTCGTGTGTTTTAATGACTCAGAAAGCCTAGGTCAGATCACCTGCCGTGAAATGATCCTTTCTGAGATGGGCCCAACCCACAGTTGTTGAATTTTGGGTAAGAAAAGTTGGGGGGCGTGTTTTATAGACGGAAAAAATATGGTAAGTCGCGTTGTTCATTAAGTGGGTCACCATGTGACTGCACCTTATCTTAGGCACTTTTCTGATGCATTCATTAAGCGAATCACTGAAATCTTTAAATGAACATAGCTGTCATTAAGTGTATCCTTTTTTTTTTTTTAATTTGATTTATATGCTGACTTTCTCCGGAGACTCAGGGCAGCTTACAATGCATTAAGCAATAGCCTTCATACTTTTGTATATTTTATACAAAGTCAGCTTATTGCCCCCACAATATTGCCCCCACAATCTTACCTACCTTAGAAAGGATGGAAGGCTGAGTCAACCTTGAGCCTGGCGAGATTCGATCTTACTTTAATTGCAGGCAGCTGATGTTAATAACTGTTAATAACAGTGCTTTAGTCTGCCACACCACCAGGCTCTTTTTCTGCATGTTTTTTGCTGGGAAGCAGAAGTAAACACCAGTTCCTGGCAAAAAAATATCATAAATTGCAGTCATGTGACCATGGGACACTGCAAACGGCTGTAAGTACAGAGTGCCCAAAATACAATCACATGACCACGAAGGGGCTGCCATTGGAACTTTGAACCTGGCTCATAATTAACCCTGGAGATGTTCATCATAACTTTGACCGGTGCTGGATGAGAATTATAATCATTCAGAGTATGCAAAGCAAATGATTTCCACAAAACAAAGGATTACAGCCACTAATTTAAAAAGATCAATATTTTTGATTTAGATTTAGATTTTATTCAATTTGTATACCGCCCTTCTCCTAGTGGACTCAGGGTGGTGCACAGCCAGAACTAAAACACATACCAATACAAAATTTAAAATTATTAAAAGAATTACATACTTTGGCCTAAATTAAAACAATTTGAATTAAAACCCATTGACAGATTAAAAGCTAAAAAGCTAAAAAACTAAAAAAAGGGGGGGGGGGTTCACGCCAGCCCTGCTTGATGGAAAAGAAAAGTTTTCAGGGCACGGCGAAAGACCCGGAGATCCGATATCCTTCTTATCTCCGGGGGCAAATCGTTCCAGAGGGCAGGAGCTGCCAAAGAGAAGGCCCTCCCCCTGGGGGTCGCCAGCCGACATTGCCTGGCTGATGGCACCCTGAGGAGTCCCTCTCTGTGGGAGCATACTGGTCAGTGGGAGGCTATCGGCGGCAGAAGGCGGTCCCGCAAATACCCAGGTCCTATGCCATGGAGCGCTTTAAAGGTGGTAACCAACACCTTGAAGAGCACCCGGAAGCCCACTGGAAGCCAATGCAGCCAAAGCAAATATTTAATAACAATATTTGTTCGCCGAGCTCAGTTAGAAAGTGGCCAGTCGTATGCCGAGGACTATTTGCATTAAGGAAGGTTATATATGGTTCTGTGGAATGATTCATTTATTTTTAATATATATTGCAGGATCCAGTCTAGGTCGGTCACCAGGACCAGAAGTTTTGTCTTCTGAGCTTTTGGATTCATTCTCGATCCCATCTTTTTTTTTTTTTAATTTGATTTATATGCCGCCCTTCTCCAGAGACCCAGGGCGGCTTACAATGCACTAAGCAATAGCCTTCATTCTTTTGTATATTTATACAAAGTCAGCTTATTGCCCCCACAACTGGGTCCTCAATTTACCTACCTTAGAAAGGATGGAAGGCTGAGTCAACCTTGAGCCTTGGCGAGATTTGAACCTGCAGTAATTGCAGGCAGCTGTTCTTAATAACAGGGTGCTTTGGACCACTGTACTACCAAGGCCCTTGGTAGGGAACTTCCTTCAGGGAACTTCTGTCTAGCCAGTCTCTAGTATTTGGCTAGAGAGAAGTTCCCTGAGGATGGGCTCCAGCACATGTCCGAAAGCTCGGAAGACAAAGTCCCTGGTCCTGATGACCAACCCAAATTGGATCCTGCAACATTATTCTGGGACATGTATATTCGCCTTAATTCATTAATATATATTGGCCATAGAGTTTCTGTTAGGGCTGAGCTAGGCAGCCCACTGCCTATGAATCCTATATGGGCCCATCACTTTATGTCTATAAGGTAAAGGTAAAGGTTCCCCTCGCACTTATGTGCTAGTCGTTCCTGACTCTAGGGAGCGGTGCTCATCTCCGTTTCAAAGCCGAAGAACCAGCGCTGTCCGAAGACGTCTCCATGGTCATGTGGCCAGCATGACTAAATACCAAAGGTGCACGGAATGCTGTGACCTTCCCACCAAAGGTGGTCCCTATTTTTCTACTTGCATTTTTTTATGTGCTTTCGAACTGCTAGGTTGGCAGAAGCTGGGACAAGTAACAGGAGCTCACCCCATTATGAGGCACTAGGGATTCGAACCGCTGAATTGCTGACCTTTTGATCAACAAGCTCAGCATCTTAGCCACTGAGTCACTGCATCCCCACTTTATGTCTTTAGAGATTCTCAATCATCCAGGTCATGGATGTCCCGAAGGTGCTTTTTCAAAAGGCAACTGGATTTTGTTTTTCCTTGAAGATGTTTCACTTCTCATCCACGAAGTGGTTCTTCAGTTCTGAAGAAGCTTCTTGGATGAGAAGTGAAATGTCTTCAAGGAAAAACAAAGTCCAGTTGCTTTTTAGAAAAGCACCTTTGTCCCAGGGGTGAAATCTAAAATTTTTCCCTACCGGTTCTGTGGGTGTGGCTTGGTGTGGGGGGGTGTCCTGTGACTGAGTGGGTGTGGCCAACTCAATGTCACTCACAGCCACGCTCACTCAGTCACAAGACCCCCTCCCACCAAGCCTTGCCCACAGAACCCGGTAGGACAACTTTTTAAATTTCTATTCTGCTGATGTGGCCTTATCTTTCTCCCCCGGCTCCACCCACCCGCCCCATTTCCCGGAGTCGGACTGCTCACCTTTCTCCCGCAGCTGGCTGTTAGGGAAGACAAGCGCCCGAAAGGTACCGGAGTCACTCACTCTCCTTCTTGAATGAGCCACTCTGGTCCATGTGCCGGCTGTGCAAGCGCACACTGTTTATTTAATTCAGCGGCAGGTTGGATGTGCGCTTGCACAACCGGCGCATATACCAAAGCGGCTCATTCAAGGAGAGTGAGAGACTCCGGTACCTTTCGGGCGCTTGCCTTCCCTGACAGCCAGCTGCGGGAGAAAGGTGAGCAGTAGGAGTCTGGGAATGGTGCATTCCCCGACTCCGGGGAATGGGGTGGGTGGGTGGGTGGGCGGAGCCTCCAGCTGCCAATGCTACTGGTTCTCTGAACCACCGGCCATCATCGCTACCTACTCGCCCGAGCCGGTCCGAACCGGGAGCATTTCACCCCTGCTTTGCCCCCCCCCCCCCAGTTTTTATATCTTCACCTCCAGACCCCATTGCCAGAATTCAGTGACCTCCTGAATTAATCTGAATACTCTTTAAGAAATTTTCTAAGAAAAGGAGGGGCAGAGAATGGTCACCTCCTCCCATAGCAAGAATAACACCTTATCATTCCCATTTTACAGTTCTATGAAGAGGAAAAGGAAAGAGGAGGAAGAAGAAGAGAAAGAGGTACAAAAAAAAAGATAACTCCAAAGCTGAAAAATTAAGCAAAATATAGTCACTTTGCTGTGCCTGAAACCTGACCTACAAAACTTGTGATCTTTCTGCTGGTGCTAATGTAACTCATTAGTCACATAACATGTTTTTTTTTTACACTCCTTAACAAGTATGATGATGCAGGTTTTTCCTGCCACTACATTCAATTAAATGAAAGAGAATTTGCTCTTCAAGGAGAAGAGCGTTCCAGTGAAATTTTGTGAGTGGATTGGAGAGTTCTTCGGCGGACTTAGTTACAAGGTAGAGAGAAGGAGTTTGTAAGGAATGTCCTGTCTTTCACAATCATTGCTCCAGTGAGCTGTAACCTCCTTAGTTTTCTCAAGGGAAGAGACTATGAGGAAGGTCTTTCCTCAGAGCTTTTACAAATTAGAAACAATCAAGCAGGGAGATTTCAGAGTGGTGAGAAAGAAAACCAAGAAGCTTCTTCAACTCTGACAGGGTAGTGGGGAATGGATATGAATGACTGAGAATCTCCACAGACTTTTAGCTATACAATTTGGGATGAACACCCTTGGAATGGTGTGGGGGTAGGAATGGATTTCCAGAGGGAAAAAATTGCAGACTCAGATGACCCTGAGGACATCTCTAAGTGGCCTCAACAACCCTCTAAAAGGATGCAAATGACCAGCTGTCTGCAAGGAATATAAATCCTTCCATTCTCCACTATCTGAAAAAACCAGAAAAAACCAGAAAGTCCAGTTGCCTCCCACGAAAAAGCATCTTTGGTATAACCACTGTGAGGAATTCAGAGAAATAAGATTTTGGCATGGGATTGTTGATAGCTTTGTGGGACATGGAGAACTTTTTTTCATATAGGAGAGCCAGTTTGGCGTAGTGGTTAAAGTACTACCCTAGAAACCAGGAGATTGTGAGTTCTACTCCCACCTTTGGCATGAAAGCCAGTTACGATGAGACGGTGAGTTCTAGTCCTACCTTGGTACAAAAGCTGAGTGGGTGACTTTGAGCCAATCATCAGGAGACTCTGGGTTCTAGTCAGTGGTGGGATTCAAATAATTTAACAACAGGTTTGCCTAGGGTCAGGCTGGCTGTTGTGGGAGGCGTGGCCCATCCCCATCCTCCAGCTCCTCTGAATATGCGGGATGAGCCTCCCGCAATGGCCTACCTGACTCTGGAAGAAATATTCACTGCCTGGATTTATTTATAAAAATAACAAAGGTAAGATAAAAATCTGATAAATAAACAATAAAAAAATCTTCCTCCTATTTTCCCCACAACAACCATCCTGTGAGGTGAGTTGGCTTGAGAGAATGACTGGCACAAAGTCACCTAGCCGGCATTCATGCTTAAGGCGGGACTTATGACCAGAGATGGGATTCAGCCGGTTCACACTGGTTCAGGCGAATCGGTTGTTACATTACACCCCCTATCAAAGTGGATCCTGGGTGCTGTGCTGCACTGCAATGGAGAAATGGGCAACGGAGCAGCTGACATGAGGGAAGGAGGAGAGAAAGCGGCCTTCTCCTTCCCTCGCGCCGGCCGCTCCATTACCCACTTCTTCATTGCAGCACAGCACCCAGGATCCACTTTGATGGGGGGGGGGTGTTAATTTAACAACTGGTTTGCCCAAACCAGTGCGAACCGGCTGAATCCCATCCCTGGTCATAAGTCCCACCTTAAGCATGAAAGCCAGCTGGGTGACTTTGGGCCTGTCATTCTCTCAAGCCAACTCACCTCACAGAGTAGTTGTTATGGGGAAAATAGGAGGAAGACTTTTTTATTATTTTTTTATCGGATTTTTTATCCTACCTTTATTATTTTTATAAATAAATCCAGGCAGCAAAAATATATATTTCCTCCTCCTTCTCCTATTTTCCTCACAACAACCATCCTGTGAGCTAACCTGGACGGGGAGAGAGTGACTGGCCCAAAATCACCCACCCAGTTTTCATGCCAAAGGTGAGGATATAACTCACAGCCTCCTGGTTTCTAGGCTAATACTTTAACTACTTCACTGAACCAGCTCTCCTAAATGAAAAGAGTCCCAGAAAACCTTTGTGTCTCTCTCTGTGTGAGTGAAATGGGTAGTTTCTAAATTTGATACATGAATAAAATAAACTTTCAAGCATGAGACGGAAACCTTCTGTCTGTACCATTGGTGCAAAAATTAAAGCAAGGCAATGTTTAAGTTTGCCTTCAATATAATCAGAAGCATCGGGGAGGCTGGAGAATGGAGAGTGAGGGCATCACCATTGCAAGTTCCACTTCCTTTGCGTTGCATTGTGACATCAGGCACAGAAAGGCTGTGGCTTCAGTCTGATGGAAGCAGCGTCGGTGCCTTTCGATATAATCTCTACATTTCATGGTGATGCTCACATATTAACTACATAATATCTGAGAAAAAGAGGATGGATCAGAGTCAGTGGTGGGTTTCAAATGTTTTTACTACCGGTTCTGTGAGCGTGGCTTGGTGAGCGTGGCTTGGTGGGCGTGGCAGGGGAAGGATACTGTAAAATCTCCATTCTGTCCCCAATCCAGGGGAAGGTTACTGCAAAATCCCCATTTCTTCCTGATCAGCTGGGACTCGGGAGGTAGAGAATAGATGGGAGCGGGGCCAGTCAGAATTTTTACTACCAGTTCTCTGAATTACACAAAATTTCTGCTACCAGTTCTCCACAATTGGTCAGAACCTGCTGAATACCACCTCTGATCAGAGTCCATGTTGGTAATTACTTGAGCAGCCTTGTAGAAATGCATTGGCTGCTTGTTTGCAAAAATGACAGCTCAAAATAACCCTGATGGAATTTTACCTGTCAATCTTGATGGAAAGGCATTCATTTCCATTGACCCAGAAACCTAAAAACCTTCCAGTAAAATTAAAGGAACAGCTCTGTAAAGCAGGTGACAGAGACCAGTGTCTTATTAAGAAGAAAAAAGAAAAAGCTCATTTGTATAAAATTACATGTAACTGCTTCCTACGTGTGAAGAAATGCTGCTAGGCTCCGTTTAGACAGAAATTTGTACCACCCTATTAGTCATAATAATCAGAATATATGTGCATCTTTCCTCACTAGTGCTAATTATTCCACGAGGAACCAAAAGTTGGAAGCTAAGTAGAATATGTTGACGAAAGCACTATTACATGCTGGTGGAATGGACCTTAGTGGATTCTGCTCCGTGAAGTTTCTGAAATCAAATCAGATGTTTTCATACAAATAATATTCATTGGACAATATAGGATCAACCTTCAGACTGAATGGGGTCAAGGTTCTTTTCAGAACTTACTGTGATTATGAACTCCCTGTGCTACTGCAGCTTCACCCATCAGCAAAATTCAACATTAGTTCTGAGATATCCCAAAGGTGCTTTTTCAAAAGGCAACTGGACTTTCTTTGTTTTTCCTTGAAGATGTTTCACTTCTCCTCCAAGAAAACTCTTCCGTTCGCTGAAGCAAAAATGTGTCCAAGGGAAGAAAAAAGAAACTCCAATTGCCTTTTGAAAAAGCATCTTGGGACAACCATGACCTAGAGGACTGAGAATCTCCACAGACATCAGTTTTGAGAGGTTGCTGCTCAAACCAAAAAGCCAAAGAGGATCAGCAGAAATCTCCACCCCGCCCAAAGCTTCAATTTCTCTAGCAAAGTAGAGGCGTGGTGGCCCAGTGTCTTAATTATGCTGAAGAAGGTCTGTGCTCCGATTTGAGTCCTACCACCGTAGGATGGAGTGAGCATCTGCCACTTGCCTCAGTTTCTGCCAATCTAGCCGTTCGAAAGCATGTTACATGCAAGTAGATAAAGAGGTACCACTTCAGTGAGGAAAAAAACAACACATTGAGAGGCAGTACCCTGTTTCCCCTAAAATAAGACATCTCCTGATAATAAGCCCAATTGGGCTTTTGAGCACATGCGCTAAAATAACCCCCCCTGAAAATAAGCCCTCCCTGAAAATATTTAAACACATGTGCACCAGTCCCCACCATTTCCTCTGATTAGGTTAGGGAGACAAAGCTGGAAATCAGGTAAGAGGAGCCCCGTCTTGTTCCACGTGCCCCAAAATAATAAGACATTCCCAAAAATAAGGCCAAGTGCTTATTTCTGGGTTCAAAAAAATATAAGACAGGGTCTTATGAGTATGGAGTTAATTTGTCCTCTGTGGTGCACTCTGGATAGCACATGGGCATGAACTGAATGGACTAGCAATTGTCAGCAAGCAAACAATTACTTTGTATTAGTAGTTGTAATCTCCTGGTGAACTAACATCACCATAAACTAAATAAAAGTAACCAGCAAACATTTGCTTGTAAAATTCTAAAGTTCTTTATGTTGTTTTCAAGTTTCATCTAAGCCAGATTTCACAATTGATCTCCATTGCATTAAACCAAACATTCCACAACATCTGGAGGGATGGGTGCTTTGGACTACAGGTCCCATAATTCCCATTCAGAAAGGCCATGTTTGATTGAAGGTAACAGGTTGCAGGTTGAGCGTCAAAGAATTGAGGCCTTTGAACTCTGGTGCTGGAGAAGACTCCTGCGAGTCCCTTGGACTGCAAGGCGATCCAACCGGTCAGTCCTAGAGGAGATCAACCCTGACTGTTCTTTACAAGGCCAGATCCTGAAGATGAAACTCAAATACTTTGGCCAACGAATGAGAAGGAAGGACTCACTGGAGAAGAATCTAATGCTGGGAAAGATTGAGGGCAAAAGAAGAAGGGGACAACAGAGAACGAGGTAGCTGGATGGAGTCACTGAAGCAGTCGATGTGATCTTAAATGGTCTCCGAGGGATAGTAGAGGACAGGAAGGCCTGGAGGAAAGTTGTCCATGGGGTTGTGATGGGTCGGACACGATTTCGTAACTAACAACAACAACAGGTTGCAAAACAACAGGGTACATTACATTTCATTTGCAATCTTTCACAACACCTACTGACTATAGTTAGACTTACTTCTGGGATAATGTATGTAAAATTGTAATAGAAGAATGGAAGAGGGGCTTTTGGTCCAGGCCACCTACACAGGTTTAGTTAAGAGTTGTGACTTCGTAAGCCCAGCTATAGCCTTGTGCTGAAATTACCTGCATGGGAATATGTATCTAATCAAGCAAACTAAGACAAGTAGGCTGATTGTGGATCTTCAAACATCCTGCCAAAAATTTGCTAAATTAATTGAAATAAGTACGTCCCTCAAATTTCCTCCGGAGCATCTTTAAATTTTCTGAGTCTTGCTGAGATGAAATTATAGATTTGTAGATCTTCCCATGAGACATGTACTAATTATGGAAGTAGTAAAGTAAGTGAAATGAGGCTTTAAGTACCCTACTGTTGACCCTCTGAAGTCTTCTTCGGTGTCTATTTAAATCTTGCAATCTCTTCACAGTCTGACACCAATTTTCAAGCTTTATTTTCACATTCTTAATCTAAAGTCACCTTAAAATTTCACTCAAGATAAAGTTAAGTGTCTGTTCTAACTCTAAAGTCTCTATTTTTTTCTAGAAGAGTAACTGCTTTTGTTGGTTCCACAATCATCCTAGAGTGCAAAAAAAGGGGAGTTTACAATAGTTCAAACTTCTGAGCGAAAAAGCACCTTTGGAACAATTCTTCTAGGAAGTTATTTCCAGTAACGAAGAATGTTTAGCTGTTTCAGAATTGTGAACAGAAGGTAACTAATGTCATTTGGTTCAGAAGTTTTGTTGTTTGCTTTGATTTGGTTTCGTTATCCTCAAGGGGAAAGCGAAGGTAGATCTGCCTCAGCTTCCCTTCTTAAAATAAACAAGACCTCCACTCTGTTATATGACCTACTATCACTTTCCCCTTAAGGATAACGAAACAGAATAGAAGCAAACAACAAAACTTCTGAAATAGCTACACATTTTTCGTTACTGGAAATATATTATAAGAGCTCTGGTGGCACAGTGGCTAGAATGCAGTACTGCAGGCTACTTTTGCTGCCTGCCAGCTGCCTGCAATTTGGCAAATCAAATCTCACCAGACTCAAAGTTGACTCAGCCTTACATCCAGTGGTGGAATTCAAAATTTTTTACTACTGGTTCTGTGGGCATGGCTCGGTGGGCGTGGTGTGGTGTGGCTTGATGGGCGTGGCTTGGTGGGCGTGGCAGGAGAAGGATACTGTAAAATCTCCATTCCCACCCCACTTTGAGGCCAGCCAAAGGTGGTATTTGCCGGTTCTCTGAACTACTCAAAATTTCCACTACCAGTTCTCCAGAACCTGTCAGAACCTGCTGAATAGCACCCCTGCTTCCATCCTTCTGAGGTTGGTAAAATGAGGACTCAGATTGTTGGGGGCAATATGCTGACTCTGTAAACTGCTTAGAGAGGACTGTAAAACCACAGTAAAGTAGTATATAAGTCTAAGTGCTATTGCTATTGCTATCTTCCTAGAAGAATTGTCCCAAAAGGTGCTTTTCCAAAAGGCAACTGGACTTTCTTTGTTTTTGCTCAAAGACGTTTCACTTCTCATCCAAGAAGTTTCTTCAGTTCTGAAAGTCCAGTTGACTTTTGAAAAAGCACTTTTGGGACAACCATGACCTGGATGATTGAGACTCTCCATAGACTCCTAGAAGAATTGCTCCTAAGTCTTCTCAGGAGCTGATAAATCGACCATTCTTCTTTCTTATCCCAACTATCTTCTGTGTTTATTCCAGACCTGTCCTAAATGGAGAAATGTTTATCTGTCCTGCAAGGTCAGACGTTCTGGTTGGGTTCCTATCTATCTCATCAGATATAGGTGTCACAAAACATTTTCTATCAACTGTGGAATAACAGAGTAATCAGTAGCAATTTCCACCAAAGAGGACAATAATGATAGGCCAACAGCTCCTGACATGTTTTGACTCCTGGGCTAGTTACATAAAATAAAGATTATACGATATTAGTTCTCTCTAGTAAATTGAGAGATGCATAAAACTCTCAAATAGCACAAATGCTTTTGGAAAACACATGTTCAAATTCATTCTCCAGTGGCATCTTTATATAGTATTGGAACAAACATCATTTTTTTTTATCATTAGTATTGTTGATTAGAGGAAATACAGGGAGGAAATCCACAGAGGAACATTTAATTCATGGCTAATATCATGTTTTTGATCCATATTCTGGAATCAGCGATTGCTTTATTATTTCTGGTCCTTGGGTTATTTTACATAATTAGGCAGAAACTGTGTATCTTACGGAAGATACGTATGTTGGGTAAATTGTATTGTGCTCTGTTTGTGAAACACAAAGGAAGTTGCTGCATTCTAGAAAAAGCTTGAGAGAGTTCTAATTAGTTAAAAGTGTTTACGGAATTGTTGTCAGGGAAAGTTGAAGGCTAGCTGACCAGATCCTGATTTCAGCATTCAAGTTTACACCAGAGGTATCCAAACTCAGCAAAGTTATGATTTATGGACTTATTTATTTATTTATTTATTTATTAGTCATATTTCTATGCTGCCTACTCTCCAAGGACTCTGGGCGGCTTACACCAAAGACAGTATACTAAATAGTGTATTGCCCCCTAACAATCTGGGTCCTCATTTTACCCACCTCAGAAGGATGGAAGGCTGAGTCAACCTTGAGCTGGTGAGAGTTGATCTGCTGGGCAGCCACCTGCAGGTCACAACTACCGGTTCGCCTGAACCGGTCTGAACCGGTTGAATACCACCCCTGGTAGAAAGTATTTGCTTATTATTACAGGTTTACTCACCAATGCCCTGAGTAAGTTGTTACTGGACCATCTTATTACCAGTGGTAACAAGTTGGTCCAGTAACCTGGGACCAGTATCTTGAGACCAGTCAGACTGACATGTTTGAGAACTCACAAGCACACCAGGAAAAATCAAAGGTAAACGGTAGCCTTCTAAAGACAAATAACCAATGTTTAAACTACTTGACATTGACAAATTAATTGACAGTTAAAAACACTGCTAATTGTTAAGTGTGCTTTATTTTCAATAAATGTTTTTAAGCTTTCATTTGAAGCGGAAAAAAATAGAGATGACAATCACATGTAATGATAGTGAATTAAATAACCAGAGTCGAATCTGTTTTGTGATAGGATATAGTTTAGAAGTGAGCCATAAGTAAGAAAGGATGCAGATCAGATGACCCAGTGATGCCATTCCTGTAATGTGGAACTCCATATGATTCATTTAGGATAAGTTAAGAATTTTGTTCAATCCAGGTGTTTGATACTAAGATATTTGAGATTAAGATGAGGAATTTATCAAGGAAGGCAGAATACCTGACTCCAAAAAGTCCAGTTCTATCCTATTTCTTGCCATTTCTTTCTCTTTTTTTCCAGTTTGTTTCTTTGTTTTTAATTGCTATGTGTCAATAAAGCCAGCATGATTTTTTTTCCATGCTCGCAACAGCGATTCTTATTAAATGCTGGCAGAGTAAATTGTGCATATTCATTTCTGAAAAACTGTCAACAGTTGCAAAGTTGTTCAAAAATAGGAAGGGTGTCAGCACTCCAGTGCTGACATAAGGAAGAGAAGAGGACGCTTGACTTTCACCTACTTATTTTCCCTGAAGATATTATCCCCTAGGAGATGGGATGGGAGGGGGGGACATTCCTTTGAGCTGAAGTAGTAGATATGGGGAGAGTGACTTGGAAGATGGCCAATGAGACGCAGAGAATGTTTGGGGTCAGAAGGTCAGTGCTGACTACGATGGACTCGGGGACAGATTGTTGTGCTCAATAAATGAAAGATTTCATCAAAGACTAATTGTTTGGAAATGCAATTTATTTGAGACGACATGGTAACCTGACAAAGGGAACATTTCTGTTTTTATCCACTCCCATTTGACTTGAAGGCGTTTTAGAACTGGTCAAGATATGACCATTACTTTTAATTAGTCCTTTCTAGGTAACTAGGCTGTATTTGGAAGAGTGATGCTGTTGGAGAGCAATCATCCCAGATTGGAGCAGAGCTCAAGCAAGGAATCAGCCTAGACCAGGGGTCTGCAACCTTAAACACCCAAAGAGCCATTTGGACCCATTTCCCACAGAAAAGAAAACACCGGGAGCCACAAAACCCTTCCCGTGCCTAACTATTTCTTGAGCGGCCACAAAACTAGCATATGTAGTTGAATTAAATATTCTGTTTTCTTCTGAAACTTTTCTTTTCTTGGATTTATCCATTGTTGGCCTACCGGGGGTTGAAAAACTCAATAAATCGCGTGCCAGTGAGTGTCATACATTGGCGGTTGTGACACATATTTTGAGTGACAGGGAGCCGCAGCACAGGGGTGAAAGAGCCACATGCGGCCCCAGAGACACAGACTGCTGACCCCTGGCCTAGACTCACTACATAAACACAGGAAGGTCTTGAATGCCTTCAAGCCTTATCTGCTCTTTCCCAGGCAAAAGCTACCAGTCTGGGAGAGATTCCTGTACTATAGGCAGAGAACAATAAAGTAGCTAATTTGACTAATGTGTGGATCTAGTTGTTCATGCCTGGCAACCCAGAACATTCTGGTTTATCCAATCAGATCTTCCTAAAAATTTTAAGCCTCCTCCCCCCCAGTATCAGCTCCATGACTTTGTTAGCCATTGCAACTGTTAAGGATATTGTTGTTGTGTTACCAACCAGCAGAGTAAATGCACAAGGAAATGTTGCTGAGAGCAATGAATAAGAGTTATGCAAACTGGTTTATCAAAAGCTTACTTTATAGTAGAAAAACAGTCTCATAGTCTTTAAACAAATTCCAAGTCTTTGCCAGTAAATCAGTCCAGTAGTTACAGAATCTTCTTACCCAACAAATAGTAGTTGGTTAGAATAACAAACTCACTCTGGTTCACAAACCACGATGGTTGCAGATCCATCAAATGATGATTAGCAGATAACAACTCCTCTCAATGGTAGCTTATCATATCAGCTCCATCATACAATGACAGCATATCATAGCAGCAACTGAACACGTTACAATACCTTGCTTAAATACTCTCACAACCAGTCATTATCTAATTACAGCATGACTCAGCATTAAAGTCACATAATACATTTACAGATTAAAGTTACAGTACACATATATTGCCTGGACAACTGTTAGGCTCAAACCATATCCCAACAGCAACTATTAATAAGTAAGAATTTGTTATAACTTACATGACACCATATTGCAAAAAAGTATTATGGAGAGTACTTTCTAATTTTTTGAAGCTGTCTTAGGGCCTTTTTACAGGGAGCTGCTTGTTTTCTATTCTGTGCCCTGATTTTTTTAAAATAAAAACTTCAGAAATTTCAGCCCAGATTACAATTTGGGTTGGCAGTTGGATTGGGCTGCCGCTCAGTCTTAAGCAACACAAACCGGATTGATTGTTCCCTTGTATGTTGTCCATCCCATACATACTAGGATGTTAAAAGTTGGATGGCTCTGATGTAAATGGATCTCCTTTATGTCTGCCTTTTAGGTTGTTTACCGGACATTAGGAGGATTGAGTGTCGTAAAAAGTTTAACAGAGCCTGGGAAATCATCAACCACTGAGCTACTTGTGCAGCTACGGCTAGATTGTTAGAGGTTTTTAGTCTATATGTTGTAAGTTGTAATTGTGTGTGATGGAGTGATGGTGCAGTGGTTAGAATGTAATATTGCAGGCTGACTCTGCTCATTGCCGGCAGTTTGATCCTGACCGGTTCAAGGTTGACTCAGCCTTCCATCCTTCTGAGGTTGGTAAAATGAAGACCCAGATTGTTGGGGACCATATGCTGCTCTATAAACCTCTTAGAGAGGACTCTAAATCCTATTGCTGTGTGTGTGTGTTTGTGTAAAGAAAAGGGAACAAAGACCTCAACAGCTGAGCAACCCAAGAGGAAATGGCTGGACAGGGCAAGGGTCAACTGAAAGGGGAGGATTAGCAAGCTATACAGTGACTGTTAACTAAGTCAGAATGGAGTGTTTGAAATGATGTGGCACAATTTTGGATTGTAGCTGAACAGAGCAAGACTTTGTATGATGGACTCGAAGTGGCATAAGAATGATGCCCCTGCTTCTGAAAGAGGTGATTGACCTCCCTTCAGGAAAAAAAAAAAAGACCTCTTACTCACAGTTTGCTAAATGGGACATGCTATCTCCTTATGTTCAGCCTCTTTTCAATCCTCTGATTCTCAAATAGGTATGAGAATGAATAGCTTTCCACGTTCTATTCCCTTAATTGAGGTTTTTTTTTTTTTTCCCCTGTATTCCTATTTATGGGAGCTGGTAAATTAAGAGCTTTGACAACTGGTAAAGCCCTGGCAGTTAGCAAATTGCTCTAAATAGGAAGAAATGAAAGCAGCATTTAAGGTATCAGAGAAAATAGCCGCACTGTCTTCTAGTTGGTATTTCTAGGAAGCAGAAATATTGGGGAGGGCTTTCAGCCATCTGAAATGGTATCTTTTCAGATCAAGGTATGGAAGAAAGCACTCTACAGGGGACCACTAACTTTTTTAAAAAAAGAAAATACACTGTAAAACGAGGACCCAGTTTGTGGGGGCAATAAGCTGACTTTGTATAAATATAGAAAAGTATGAAGGCTATTGCTTAACGCATTGTAAGCCGCCCTGAGTCTCCGGAGAAGGGCGGCATATAAATCAAATTTTTTAAAAAAGATAAGAAGATAAGGCAATGAAAGATTCTCCAAAGGACTTGAAGGCAGGACAAGAAGCAATGGATGGAAACTAATCAATGAGAGAAGCAACTTTAGAATAGAATAGAATAGAATAGAATAGAATAGAATAGAATAGAATAGAATAGAATAGAATAGAATAGAATAGAATAGAATAGAATAGAATAGAATAACAGAGTTGGAAGGAACTTTGGAGGTCTTCTAGTCCAACCCCCTGCCCAGGCAGGAAACCCTACACCACTTCAGACAAATGGTTATCCAACATCTTCTTAAAAACTTCCAGTGTTGGAGCATTCACAACTTCTGGAGGAAAGTTGTTCCACTGATTAATTGTTCTAACTGTCAGGAAATTTCTCCTTAGTTCTAAATTGCTTCTATCCTTGATTAGTTTCCACCCATTTCTTCTTGTCCTGCCCGCTGGTGCATTGGAGAATAGTTTGACTCCTTCTTCTTTGGGGCAGCCCTAGAACTAAGAAAAAATTTCTTAACCATGGGAACAATTAATCAGTGGAACAACTTGCCTCCAGAAGTTATGAATACTCCAACACTGGAAGTTTTTAAGAAGAGATTGGACAACCATTTGTCTGAAATGGTATAGGCCTGAGCAGGGCGTTGGACTAGAACAGGGGTATCAAACTGGCAGCCTGCAGGCCAGATGCATCATGTGCAGGCCACACCCACCTCAGCTCCGTGAAGGGAAAAAACATTATGATACGTCACACGATGGCAATGTGATATGGCGAGTTTGACACCCATGGACCAGAAGACCGCCAAGGTCTCTTCCATCTTTGTTATTCTATATTCTGTATTTGTTATCACTTTTTCCTGTGTACACACTGGCGCACATTGAAAATGAAATTCTGATGCACATATTTGTTTTGCTTTTGTTCCTTGTCTTATAAACATCCAAGGATCTAATAGGAATCTTACATCTATTGAAAGGGTGCCAAAAAATAAAAGGAGGATGGAGGCAAGAGGGAAAAATAGCAACAAGCAGAGCTTTTGATTAAAACCAATGAAATCTTCATAAATTTGTTTTCACTTTTCCTCATGAGGAAATGGCACGTAATTTAGTGAGCTGTCAATACCAGCCATGGTCATAAATATTCAACTTTTCTTTAATCACTGGAGTTAGGGGATTGAGAATTTGTGACATACAATATAGGAAGAGCCATTCTTAGTGTGAGCACGTTCTTCCCATTATTGTTAATAAGAGCTACACGCAACAAGGTAAACTAGAAGCAGATTTGCTCTGGAGCTAGATTAACACGTGGGCATGGAAGCTATTATGGTCTGCTGGATCAATAATCCATTAGAAACTAAATATATGCTAGTGACTAGAAGGCACAGGAGAATTGTAAATGGTCTACCGAGATTACTTAACTACTAATTGGAATGCAGATGAGATCAATGGCAAACAAAGGTAGCCCCCTCTTTAAGGAACATGGTGATACAACATGGGTTGCAAGGCAAAGCATCTTAGAGATGTGTCATGGCCCCATTGGAACCCAGTTCAGAGGAGGAGGAGGAGAAAAAGAAGAAAAAGAAAAAGAAGAGGAGGAGGAGGAGGAGGAGGAAGAGGAGGAGAAGGAAAAAAGAAAAAGGAGGAAGAGGAGGAAGAAGAGGAGGAGGAGGAGGAAGAGGAGGAGGAGGAGGAGGAGAGGAGGAGGAGGAGGAGGAGGAGGAGGAGTTGAAATTGGGACCATCAGACAGGGATTGCACATGTCCTCTGGAATATCTGGAGAGTCCAAGGCCTGAGGACGATGCTGTCCCAGGCCCCTTGAGCATTGGGGAAGGTGGTTGACTGGACACGGAGCTGCCTGCCTTCACAGACACAGGGGAGGGTCTGTGAAGCAAAACAATTGTTTTGCTTTGATATGCATTTCCCCAGCCTTGAAAAAAAACTGCTTTGAATCATGTTTCATCTCTTTAAAGAAATGAACGTTGCACATGCTCTGAGGCCTTTTTAGAAATATGGGGTCCGTTTGGCTTCATGGTTTTTCTTCTAAAGGGAAATTCCTGAGATCAAAGCTCCCCTCAAAATTCCAGACAACCCCAAACTTCTCTCTCTGTGTGTATATTAATATTAATACGCCTATTTTAAGGCAAAGCAAAAACTTACCAAAAAAAATGTGTTTCACTCCTTCCTACTTACTCACCTCAAGAAAGCGAGCTTATATTTTGAGGCACGGGGGGGAAAATGCCAAAAAAGAATGTGTAATTACAGCTCTTAAGAGAACTTACTTTAATGAGGCAGTCAGATACAAAGCTGTTATTAATATTTCAGTGAAAACTTATCTGATACAACCTTCACGATGTAACCATAAATACTGAGGCGAGGTTATCTCCAAGATCACCTCGTCACAGCAGGGACGGTGAGAAGACCTTCAAAACACTTTAGTAACTGAGACAGCTGCTGGCATATTGCAGGAGGCTGAAGTGACAGTCCAATTTTAGCAAAACTATAACATTTCAAGCGGCGTATTGTGACAGATGATAGTTAATTATCGCTTGCAACATCTAACTCCAATTGTACAATGATGTACTATTCCGCGGGAAGTTGATATCCCTGAATGTGGCATCGCTGTTAGTGTGTGTGTGTGTCCTTGCACGCCTGTGCACTTCTGTCACGAGTCCAGCTTGCAAATGGAAGGATGTTTAAAGGAAAAAAGGATTTGATATGAAAGTAGAATATACATCTTTTGATCTTCTTTCACGGTGCATTCAAATGGGAAGACAAGCTCTGGAAAAATTAATCTCCTCTTAACAGTTTTTTTTACAGCAGTTGAGGATTGTATATAATAAGATGCTTCTGAGGTATACTTTTGAAAATGAACTGCAAGTTGGATAATGGTGGGTGTTTGTCCCTCAGTGTGCAGATTGTTGTGATTTTATCGCACCTGCATATTTATTTAGAATAGAATAGAATAACAGAGTTGGAAGGGACTTTGGAGGTCTTCTAGTCCAACCCCCTGCCCAGGCAGGAAACCCTACACCACTTCAGACAAATGGTTATCCAACATCTTCTTAAAAACTTCCAGTGTTGGAGCATTCACAACTTCTGCAGGCAAGTTGTTCCACTGATTAATTGTTCTAACTGTAAGGAAATTTCTCCTTAGTTCTAGGTTGATTCCCCTCTTGTTTAGTTTAGCTTCTTATTCTACCCTCAGGTGCTTTGGGAAATAGTTTGACTCCCTCTTCTTTGTAGCAACCCCTGAGATATTTGAAGACTGCTATCATGTCTCCCCTAGTCCTTCTTTTCATTAAACTAGACATATTCAGTTCCTGCAACCGTTCTTCATATGTTTTAGCCTCCAGTCCCCTAATCATCTTTGTTGCTCTTCTCTGCACTCTTTCATCTTTACGTCTTAACATCTTTTTTACATCATTTAATTTATTTAGTTACTTATTCAATGTCATTATCAGCTGTATCCAACCCTCAACAACTCTATGGATTACCATTCTCCATGCCCCTCTGTCTCACACTGCCTCCTTCAGATCCATCATGGTCATTCCAGTATCATCCTTTATAGCAGAGGTGTCAAACTCAAGGCCGGATCTGGCCTGCGGGGTGCTTAAATCCGGCCTGCGAGACCAGCCTGGAAATATCAAAGGACCGGCCCATGGTGCCTTTGCCGGTTTTTTGCTGGCAGAGTGCTGCTGGAGGCCGGGGGTGGGGGCAAAACCAGGTTGTGCAGCCCATTTTTTGCCATTTTTTGGGCCCATTTTTGGCCGGTTTTCAGCCCATATCCATCTGACAGAGTGCTGCAGGAGGCCATGGAGGACGAAAATGAGGCACGGGTGTGTGTATGTCTGTGCTTGTGGCCAGCGTGTGGCCAGCACCCTGTTTCAGCCAGGAGGGTACTGCAGGAGGCATCCGTCCCGTCTCCCTCCCCCACTCCCTGCTGCCCACCCCCAAGGAGAACTACAATGCTGATACAAAGCTTGAAGAAATCCAGTTTGACACCCTTGTTTTATAGTGTCCAGTCAACGGGTACTAGGGTAGCCCCTTCTCCGTTCTCTGCTGGTCACTCCCTGCATGATTGACTTTTGTAGTTGACTTATATATTTTATTAAATCAATTTATATGGCAGCCTAACTCATCCTTGGGCGTGTAATAGCTTAGCAATTAAGACCCTGGGCTTGTCAGCTGGAAAACTGACCACTCAGGTTTGAGACCCGAGCACTGTGTGACAGGATGAACTCCCATCACTTGTCCTAGCCCACCTAGCATTAACTTTGAATGGCCACTAAAGAAATAGTTGTAAGTCGAGGACTATCTGTACATATCAGTATCACATGCTCTCCCATTTTTTTATCTTTGTATACACCTTACCATCAAGAACTGAAAGGAAGGTATATAACCGTTCATTTTTTTCTCATAAGAAATTTGTGAGGTGGGCAGGCTGATCATCTATTTATTAAATTTTTATAAAATTTGATAATAAATTTGATAATAAAATTTTATAAAATTTCACTCTGAAAAGTGATCATCCTAACGTCATGCCCTGAGCTTCCATTGTGCTGAAGATGGACTCGAACCTGTGCTTCACATCTCCAAATATCAGGTATAATGGTAAAAAAACAACAAAGTGACCTCCAAATGTTTCTTATTTTTGTAATTTTTTTTCTAGTTTTATTCATTTATAATATGACAAAAAGAATACAAAAGCACATATTAGGGAAATTAGGAAAGGAAAAAGGGAAGTGGATAATGGGGGAAAGCAAGGGAAAAAGAGGAAAAAAAGGCATTGACTTCTGACTCCTTTGGTGCAGTAAAATAAGGAATTAAAATCTACCCTCAACTTTTTACTTTTTCATAATAATAGAAACTACCATGCTCCTAAAGATGCATTAGGGATTATTTTCTGATTAGGTCTTATTTTGGGGAAAATATGGTACTAAATGCATCTGGCTGACAATCTTAACTGGGGCTTATTTTGGGGGTATGGCTTATATTACGAGCATCCTGAAAAATCATGCTATGACTTATTTCCCAGTTGGGTCTTATTTTCGGGGAAACAGGGTAGCCATTTCTATAACAACAAATCTATCTAATCGGTAAAACCCACAATCACAGTTTGTTTCTTATTTTCAAAGCAGAGAGCCATTTCCCCCCCTCCTCTGAAAGTTTTCTTCCAAAAGGAAAGTTATAAATTTCATATTTCAGTAAGATCAGCAAATATGTAAAACTTGACAAGTCGGTGGGACTATGAAGAAGGTAAACATGAAGTGATTCTGTCAAGGCATACATCAAGAGATGCTCCCACCTACAGTAGTTAGATGTCTTCTGTCTCCTGATTCAGAGTTTGCAAAAAGAAAAACCTTGAAGGAAGACCCAAATATAGTGAGAAGGAAGCTTCTGCTGAATAACTTTGCTCATCCTTGAAGAATTGCCTCAGTCTCAATCTCAGGAGAACCAGTTTGGTCTAGTGGTTACGGCATCAGACTTGAAAGCAAAAGACCATGACATCAAGTCCCACCATAGCCATGAAAGCCAGTTGGGTGACCTTGGGCCAATCACACTGTTGGAAGGAAAATCCAAGCTGGGAGAAAGACGCTGGAAACAACATGGAGGCTGATTGGAAAGAAAGATTCCATTCATTGATGAGTAAAACCACAGCATGCAATTCTGGGTCAGCTGAACAAATGGTTGAATGAGTGGATGGATCTTTATAGGTTTCTGTGACTTTGAAGTTTGGACTGTTCTGGGGGCGGTGCAATGAAGGGGCTCCTTTCTCCCTCCCTCTCAGCTTCTTTCCTTCTCTCTTTCCTCCCTTCCCCCTTTCTGAAAGGGTGTTGGGCAATTCCTATTGTGGCTAATGGCTTTTGTCCTGTGTTGGGTGAGGGGCTGCTTCTTCTAATCCTACCATTCTGCCTTTGTTAGCTTCAAACTTTGTTGCGAGGAGTTTTGAAATATCCCATCTTGAATGGATTTCTGCCTGCAGTGTTTGCTTTGCTTACGAATAGAGCTATCTAGATACTTGTCTTCCTCTTTCAATAAGCTCTTAAGTGCTGGCATCTGCTGTGGGCTATTAAGAAAGACCGGGGGCTGCTTTCTGCCTCTAAAAACATGTTTTTCCATTTCTCCCTTTGGGGAAATACAATATTCTGCCTTTTTAAAAAAATATTTCCCAAAATACTTCATTCTTCTGGGATGGGGGTGGGGCTTCCCACAACACTCTTTGTAGTTTATAACCTTGGCCTGGGGGAGGAGGGGAGAGAGGAAGGAGGGAGGGAGGGAGGGTGATAGAGAGATAGAGAGAGAACAAAGGAGAAAAAAGTGGCTAGCAAGAAAATATGGAATTGGGCATTTTCAAGCTGCCAAGGAGATGCAGATGTCAGAGTGATTCAAGACAACTCAGGATTTCAAATAAGAATCATTATGCAAGGATGATGACATGGTATAGGATCTGCCTAATCTCCACCAATATCTAGAAAAATAAGAGAAATCAAAGAGAGAGGGGGAGAGGAAGGAAGGAAGGAAGGAAGGAAGGAAGGAAGGAAGGAAGGAAGGAAGGAAGGAAGGAAGGAAGGAAGGAAGGAAGGAAGGAAGGAAGGAAGGAAACCAGAAAGACGATCCAGATGTTGCTATTCTGAACAGGTTGCCAGCTAAGGTTAGCTGAAATCCTTGATTAACTCTTTGGGGAAATTAGTAGCAATGACACTTTAGAATTAGCACACTGTCATTTTAGCAGAGGCAATACCATTGTTGGTAGAGAGTGGTGTGGTGGCCTAGAGGTGGAGCTCAAAAGGCTGTGAGTTTGAAACAATCAGTATTTCGTGTATTTTCTGTACTTTAAAGACCCAAATCAAATCAATGTTTCTTTTAGAACACATCTAATAACCAATATAAAATATTTCATTCCTCTCTGAAAAAAACATTTTAAAGTCAATATCCATTCTTCAAAAATATCTCCTTCATTCCTCCTAGGTTTATTTTTAGCTGGATTGCAGTTTAGTTAGCTTAATGATAATGATAAATGAATACTATATTAATGATAAATGAATACTATAAAGTGCTGTTTGGATTTGAAGTTTAAGAATTAGGGTGACTACATAATAAAAACTTAAATGTTAGAATAAAATGTTCGATTGGATGATAAAAATTAGGTTTAGATTTGGGGGGTTTTTTTGGGTTGTTATTTTTGTTATTTTTTGTTTGTCTTAAGATGTTAATTAATGAAATTGGGAATTTATACCTATGTTATACCGGGCCAAACTCTTGCTCCAAAAAGATGTTGTTTTATGTTTTATGTTTTAAAAATAAATAGAAAAATTTTTCAAAACAAAAACAAAAACAGGCTGTGAGTTTGATCCTAGGTAGAGGCAAATATTTCTCTCTCTGGGCACAATGAGAATATCTTTCCATTGATATATAATTTTCTGGTACTACTCCAAAAAAAAGTGGTGTTGTTAGCTAGTTTTAGAATATACTTTTCCCAAAAGATTTCCACAATTTGGGCCACTACTGTATAGTGACACTTTCCTTCAAAGCATCAGAGCAACCAGGTTGTTTTCATCTGAGTGAAAGGAGCTTCTGGATAAATTGTGTGCTTGTTTGTCACAAGATCATGTAAAATACCATGTGTAAAGCATTCCAAGGCTAAAAAAGACAACACTTTAGCTGACTAATCAGATAATCTAAACAAAGAAATTGACCAGAGAAGTTACCTCTTCTCCTCCATGCTTCCCACATCACTACTTGCAAAGAAGTTTGGAATGTAGCAAATTACTTAACTACTCTACAATTCAGAATTAACCCTCCCTCTACCATAATCCCCATAATCCCTTGCGGGTGGAGTGGGAGCAACTGAATGGAGCTGAGTGTTTACTGGCCAGATGCCCTTCCTGTCACCAATGTGGAGTTTGTTTCAGCAGATATAATTTAATCAAGAATGTAATGCAATGACTTTTATGAAGGATTTGCTATTAGAATAGCAGTTACAGTATAAAGAAGAAAAGTGAAATACATAGAAAAAACGAGATATACAAAAATTATCACCATGTCAGTTAATACTTAGTTGGGTAACCTTTAGCATGAATAACGGCCTTACAACGTCTTCCCATGGAGTGAATGAAGTCTTTTAGTTCTGCAGCTGTTTTAATGTGAAACCAAGATGGAATGATTGCTTCTATTAACTGGGTTTTATTCCTGGGTCGCTTCTGACTAACAACTTTCTTTAGTCGGCGGCCCCATAGATTTTCAATTGGGTTAAGGTCTGGGCTATTCCCAAGCCATTCCAGCAGTGAAATAGGATTATCTTGAAACTCCAAAAAAAAGTGGTGTTATTCGCCATCAAACCTCAAAAATATACTTTCCCCCAATGGTTTCCACAATTTTGGCCACTATTGTAGTTGGGTGTTTTGCTTTGAAAGGCTGTTTTACTCAAAGCTTTGTCAATATTTATTTATTTATTTATTTATTTATTTATTTATTTATTTATTTATTTATTTATTTATTTATTTATTTATTTATTTATTTATTTATTTATTAGTTCGATTTATATGCCGCCCTTTTCCGGAGACTCGGGGCGGCTTACAATGCATTAAGCAATAGCCTTCATACTTTTGTATATACCTGCTTAGTAGGGCTTTTGCCCCCCCCCCCCAAGCGGTATTCTTTTTAATACAAAGTCAGCTTATTGCCCCCACAATCCGGGTCCTCATTTTACCTACCTCGAAAGGATGGAAGGCTTAGTCAACCTTGAGCCTGGTGAGATTTGAACTTGCAGTAATTGCAGGCAGCTGGCAACTAAGTGCTACTTTAACAGCACTTAGTCCACTGCGCCACCAGGCTCTTGACATATTCAGGCAACCTAAAATAAAATAAAATAAAATAAAATAAAATAAAATAAAATAAAATAAAATAAAATAAAATAAAATAAAATAAAATAAAATAAAATAAAATAAAATAAATAAAATAAAATAAAATAAAATAAAATAAAATAAAATAATAATACAATACAAAAAGCTGGCAAAATCTCATTATTCTTACAGACAGTCTCATGACGTTTTGGATAAGAATACCACAATCTCATAAAAATGTATCTTTTTGATGAACTGTATAAAATCAGGCTGTGTCCCTCCACAGCATCATGCAGTTTTGAGCAAATAATAAATAGGCATATTTACTCTGCTTTAATTTCTTCTTCTCTCTGAACTTCAAAGTGAAAAATTCTGATGATCAGATCCATGAATAGACAATTGAACCCTATGTGTTTAAAACAGGGGTGAGCAACTTGAAAACCAGGCCACCCAAATAAAATTTTTAAAAAATGTTGGGGTCTTGAACAACAATCTCATCATTCTTGCTTGCAACCTCATGACATATTCGGATAAGAATACCACAAGCTCATAAAAGTTTGAAGAACCATGTAAAATTATGGAGGTGAGATCTCTGGAAAAATAAAATAATAAGATTTAGTGATTTTGCAAAAACTCTACCATTGTTAATTGGGAGGGTGGGAGATCAATGCTCATATACAGAATTGCAGGAGTTATTTGTTTGTTTGTATCCTGCCTTTACTTTAAAGTAACTCAATAACTCCCACACATCTGCCTTCCTCTATTTTCCCCACAACAACAACCCTGTGAGGTGGATTGGGCTGAGAGAGAGTGACTGGCTCAAAGTCACCCAGCAGGCTTTCCTGGTTAGGGCAAGACTTAAACATATAGCCTCCTGTTTTCTAACCTGGTGCCCTAACCACTAGACCAGGGGTGCTAAACTCACATCGTCACAGCAGCGTCACGTGACGTATTGGGACTTCCGCCCCCCCTTTGCTAAACCAGGTATGGGTGTTGTGGCCCGCTAGGGGCCAGCAGAGCTGGCAGCTGATTCGGACAGTGTGGAGGTTGGGGAGGAACTCGGATGATGGCTCTGAGTCAGAGGCAGAGAGGGGGCCAAGCCATCTGGTAGTTCTTTGCTGCCCTCGGAGTCTCCGGAGTCTGACATCAGCAAGGCAGAAGAACAGCGTGAGCCTGTTTCCAGTGTGCGCATGCGCAGAACTTCCAGGAGACAGGAACAATTAAGGAAACAGGGTCAACTTGGGAGTAAGGCTTGGAGATGATTGGCCCCTCCCATAAGACATAATAGAAAAGCGAACGGGACATGAGCTTTTGCAGGAAGCAATTAGTTCATCTGGTCAGTAAAAGCTCTGGAAAAGCTCTGTTTGACTCTGTGCTAAGTTTGGCCTTGCCCTGCATGTGGCAATTAGTTCTCTGGCAGCATTCCAAGGAAGATAAGGTGAGTGTTTGTAAACACTCCTCTGAAAGACTGTTTATCAAGCCTTGTGGACTGTAAATGAAAGTAATTTACAGCCGTATGAATTAAAGAAGTTTGCGGGGACTACGTTTGTGCTGTTTAATTTCTAAGGAAGCCTAGGTCAGAACAATGGGCGTAGCTAGTGCATGATGCATCCGACCTGCGGGCCCTGCACTAGACCAAACTGTCTCTGGCATTCTGGTGTATGCAAATATTGCTCTAAAAGATATCTGCCATGGGCTTAAAAAAGGAATCTAAATAGCACAATTCATTCAAATGGATTCAGTTATAGCATAAACATCTAGCAAATTGAGTCTTCATTTATCAAGTTGAGTCTAGCATCTATCATTCTCTGCTCAGAAACGCATGCAAGAAGCATCTATTTTAAGTCGATATATCCACGATACATTATATATATATTTGGGGAAATAATGTGTTCTGGGTTGTTGATTATGGAGAGTTGTAATTCTTGATGCCGATGACTATACTTTTCCATTAACCTCAGTTTTGCATATTGATAAAATGTTAACTAGACTTTGTTATCTGCAGTAAAGCTTTTCACATATTTGCATTTTGGGCCACACCATTCTTTCTTGAGGAAGACTTTTGAAAGGATTGTGTGTATTTATTTCACACATGTGAAAAATGGCAGATGGGCTTTTAGCATATGAGTACAGTTACTCTTTTCAAAGTCTCAGTATCCAGTTTTGTTATCTGCACTTGTTAGACTGGAAGCAACCTCTATAAATATGAGGACCACGTGTGTTAAAGAAAATTGTGAAAAGTTTGTATAGTATGGAAAATTTCCAGCCGTATTAGAAGCACTAGAAGCAGAATTGATTTCGAGTGATTTACACCTTCTGGGCTCTTTGACGTCTTCTCTTTTTTCATAATACATTTTTATTAGGTTATAAAGTAATATAAAATGCAAAAAAGTAAATGAGGTGGGGGAAAGGGGAGAGAGAAGTGAGGAAAGGCAGGGAAAAGAAAAGAAAAAGAAACATCGACTTCCGACACTTTCCGTTGCAGTAGAAAAGGGCATTAGCATCAAGTCACAGGGTCATTTCTATTAAGATCTATCAATCTAATCTAGAAAACTCCAAGTCCAAGTTGCATTCTTTTCCACAACAAGCACGAAATTCAGGAGTGATTGCCATTTCAGCCAACTCCATCAACTTCTGCATCCATTCTTCCATGGTAGGTATCAGTGGTGACATCTTCTGTGGATTGCCACCGGTTAGCTGCCCGCGCATGCACAATGCTTGCCAAAAGCATGCTACGCGCATGCCCAATGCATACCAAACATGCACTTCATGTGGAAAAAGGAGGCTTGGGAAGGTAAGTAGAACAGCGAGGGGGGGCAGCTGTGCTGCACGATTTAGCTTGCTAGAAAGCAGAATTTCCACAGCGCAGCACAATTGATCATCATAAATACTGGTTTTATTTATTTATTTATTTATTTAATTAATTAATTAATTAATTAATTAATTTTTATACCGCCCTTCTCCCGAAGGACTCAGGGCGGTGCATAGCCAAAAATAAAAACGAACACTTATAAAATTTAAAACAGTTTAAAGGGAATTAAATAATTTGGCTCATTTCAATTATGACAAAGACAACCCATATAACTTAAGTTGAACGAACCGGTAGCTTTTTTAAACTACTTGTTGTGACCCAGGCCCAAGTAAGTAATCAGTGAAAAAACAAACAAACTTTATTCGAACAGCTGAGAATTACTTCATTCCCAGCGTCGTTCAACTAAATTAAAGCAAATTCCTCCCAACACAAATTCCTCAGTCCTATCGCAAACCTTGGTCCAATTAGGCAAACTGCCAAAGGCCTTTCTTGGCAAACGTTCAGAAGTCCCAGATACAAAAATAAATACAAGACATAGACGAAGAAGACGACGAAGCTACCAATGTTGTTTTCCGGCAAAGCCCAAACACCGTTGCTGGTCTATTTTATTTTCATTATTTTCATTTTTTTTTCATTTTATTTGATTTATATACCGCCCTACTCCCGAAGGACTCAGGGCGGTGAACAGTCACAAGATAAAACACATAAATACAAAATTTAAAAGCAAAGTAAAACCGAATTAAACAATTTGGCCCAAGACAGATTTAAAACACCCCAATAATTTAAAACAGATTAAAATTTACGTTTTAAAAAGGGAAAAAAGGGAAAAGATTAGGCCAGGCCAGCCTGATGGAATAAAAAGGTCTTAAGAGCGCGGCAGAAGGTGCACCGATCCGGGATCCTCCGTATCTCCGGGGGGAGCTCATTCCAGATAGTGCCCCCACAGAGAAGGCTCTCCCCCTGGGGGCCGCCAGTCGACATTGTTTGGCTGACGGCACCCAGAGGAGCCCCTCTCTATGAGAGCGTACTGGCCAGTGGGAGGCTATTGGTGGCAGCAGGTGGTCCCGTAGGTAACCAGGACCTAAGCCATGGAGCGCTCTAAACTAAAACCTTGAAGCGCACCCGGAAGACCACCGAGAACCAGTGCAGCTCACGCAGGAGAGGTGTTACATGGGAACGCCATGTCGCTCCCATAAGCACCCGTGCGGCCGCACTCTGCGCCAGTTGGAGCCTCCGGGTGCTCCTCAAGGGGAGCCCCATGTAGAGAGTGTTGCAATAGTCCAGGCGGGAAGTGACGAGGGCATGAGTGACCATGAGTAAGGAGTCCCAATCCAGAAAGGGACGCAACTGGCGTATCAGGCGAACCTGATGAAAAATCCTCCCGGTCACGGCCATCAAATGCTCTTCTAAAGACAGCCATGAATCCAGGAGGACGCCCAAGTTTCGAGCCCTCGCCGTGGGGTCCAACGATTCGCCCCCAATAGTCAGTGATGGCGCCAACTGACTATATCAGGACGTCGGAAACCACAGCCACTCGGTCTTGGATGGGTTGAGCCTGAGCCTGTTTTTCCCCATCCAGATCTGCACAGCCTCCAGGCACCGGGACATCACTTCAAGGGCATTGTTGGGGTGGTCTGGGGTGGAGATGTACAGCTGAGTGTCGTCAGCGTACTGGTGGTACCTCACCCCGAAACCACGGATGATCTCGCCCAGCGGCTTTACATAAATGTTGAACAAAAGGGGCGAGAGGACCGACCCTTGTGGCACCCCACATATGAGGGGCCTCGGGGTCGACCACTGCCCCCCTGCCAACACAGACTGCAACCGGTCGGAGAGAAAGGAGGAGAACCACCGCAACATGGTGCCCCCCACCCCCAACTCTTCCAACCGGTGCAGCATGATACCATGGTCGATGGTATCAAAAGCCGCTTTAAGCCTTATGGGAGGGGCCAATCATCTCTTGGCCCTACTCCCGAGTTGTCCTCTTTGCTTGAGCTGCTCTTCCCTTCTGGCAGCTCTTCTCATGCGTGCATTAGGAACAGGCTCCTCCTGTTCCTCTGCCTCACTCCTATCAGTCTCAGGAGGCTCTCGAGTCCGCACCTCACTCACCAATGGCCCTGGCCCCATCTCTGCCTCTAATGCAGAGCCTTGGCCTTCCCCAGCCTCCAGGACTGGCCCATGTTCTTCCTCAGCCTCATCGCTGTCTGACTCCGCTGCCAGCTCCACAGGCTGCTGGCGGACCACAACACTACCGGTTCGCCCAAACTGTTAGCTTTTTAACTACCGGTTCACCTGAACCGGTGTGAACTGGTAGCATTTCACCCCTGGTAGGTATGAAGGTGTCTTTCCACTTTTGCATCTACAATAACCTTGCTGCTGTCAACATATGTAGTAACAAAGTTTCAAATATTTTCTCCAATTCTTTTCCCCTTAGTCCCAAAAGGGTGGGGGGAATCTAATTTCATTTCTATCTCCATTTTCAAAATTTTCTGTACTGGAGTGTGAATCATGCTCCAAAATATTTTTGCTTTTTCACATGTCCATCATGGATGATAAGAAGTCTTGTCTTTATTTTTACACTTCCAACATTCATTTGACATCCATTTATACATCTTAGGTAGTTTATCTAATGTTAAGTACCAACAATACATCATCTTACAAAAAATCTCTTTTAAATTCTCTTCTTCTCAAAGAATGCAGTGAAAGGCATTGCCAGAACATTTAGCTCAAATACTTCAGGTGTAGAAGCTCATATTTAACCAAGATAAATCATCAAGATACTAGAATGTTGGAGAATTTTCTTAACCACACCTTCCTCATTCTTTGCATTGTAAACTAATTTATGGATGGGAAACAGTCCCTTCCTGGAATGATTTTGCAATGCAACATTTTGCTCAAAACATGTATTCATATTTTTGGTTAATTATTCTATTTCCATAACGGCAGTCCTCTTAATGATATACAAATCCATTAATATGTATTATAAAGAAGGCAGCGCGATAGAAAAACAGCACCATAAGCAAGATAAAAATAATTGCAGCAATAAGACTAGCAACATCGACAGCATAAAAATCAGAATAATAAAAGAACCCATAAAACTGGGATGATTCGAAAAATATTAAAATGTTTTATAAATGGGTGGCAATTTGTAAATAAATGACCATAATGGAGGCTCCAATTGACCTTCTCTAAATGCATGTAATGTATGTGTTAGCAATATATATATATTAGAGAGAATACATGGAAAATCTGTACCAAAATATGCCAAGACATTCAATTTAATTGTAGTGTATTTTTATAGTGTTTTGGTTAAAAAAAAAAGCATAGAAAGGGATACTGGATTTTATTTTCACAGTGATCAACCAGATAATTTTGGGATGTTCATGAGCAGGAGATTGAGGCATGATCTTCCATCAACCTGAGCCATGGTGGCACAGTGGTTACAAAGCAGTATTGCCAGCTAATTCTGCCAATGTCAGCAGTTCAATTCTGACCAGCTCAAGGTTGACTCAGCTTTCCAAGGTCAATAAAATGAGAGCCCAGATTGTTGGGGGCAGTATGCTGACTATGTAAACTGGTTAGAGACAACTGTAAAGCACTAAGAAGCAGTATATAAGTCTAATTACTATTGCTATTATTCCATAATTGTTCCCTTGGAACTGGTATTGGGGGTTTGCTAATGCCACTCTAATGAAACACTGCAACTTCAACTAATAGCCCTTAGATAAGAAGGGCTATTAGAATAAACATGAATTACATACAGAAGTGGAAAATCAGTACAAAAGAATTACAGAGAGAGATCCAATCTAGAATTAAATATCCTGACAGTGAGAACTATTAATCAGTGGAACGGCTTGCCTTCAGAAGTTCTGGGTGCTCCATCACTGGAGATTTTTAAGAAGAAATTGGACAGCCATTTCTCTGAAATGGTATAGGGTCCCTGCTTGGGCAAGAGGTTGGACCATAAAATCTCCTAAGTCCCTTCCAACTCTGTTATTCTGTTACTTGGTTATTTTAGTGCATTGGTCTGGTCCTATAGGCAGAATAAGGAAAAATTGCCCAAGAGATACTATATAAAGAAAGAATGGATAGATTGAAAAGAATGGAAAGAGTGAGAAGATCTTACTTGGTGTTGTGGCTCCATTGCCTGAGCCTGGGCTATCAACAGATGCAGACTCTGAGAGTGAGGGAGAGGAGTTGGCAAGGCCTCCCTCTCCAGGACCCTCCTCTCTGGCAATGCCTCCGGAGGACACCGAAGGCCAAAAGATAGACCCAGAACCAAGCACATCCCCGCAGCCACAGGTGGACAGCGACGAAGGAGATAAGTGCTGGCTGGACCCTCGGCAGAGGCGCAGGGAGAAGCGTGCGCAGCAGAGGGGAAGGCATGCCAGAGATTATCTGAGTCACTGGACCACATCCCACAGGGTATAAATGTGGGTGTGGTAGCCGGTTCAGTTTGTGACGAGCAAAAACTAGAAATAATCCATGATCTCTGCGTTACTGGACTTCTGCCTGCCTTGTCGGACTGCATTTGGACTAATCCTTGTATTGCGGAAACTTTGCCTGCTTTATCGGAATGCTTGCAGTCTAATCTTTGTTTTGTGTGAGTAAAGCCTGAATTGGCAGCTAGGCACTGGGTTGCTGCCAGCTTTATCTTCAAAGATTTTGTCGTGTGGCTTATTAACTCCGGGCCGTCTGTGGGGGTGCGTGTGTGGGACGGGGACAGAACACTTGGCTAAAGTTCCTTAAAAAAAGGAGGTGAAGTTTAAAGAACAAAAGGAATGGATGAATTGATACATGGATGCGGTTTTGATGCAGACCGGATATCTTTTCTTTTTCTCATCTTCCACCTTGAATCTCTTTCTCTGGCTATGTCACACTCCTTCTTTGCACTCTGCATAATATTGCTGACCTTGAAAACAACTAGCACGATGACTACGGGGGTATGTTGAAAAATAATAGTCCAAGATTATGAAAGGTGTCAAAAGGGGACCTGTGGGTATGTGTGTGTAATGCACTGAGTCATTTTGCCGATCTCTATAACATGTTCTCAAACACTTGGCAATGACTACTAGTAAAAAGCAATTTGATGTTAAGGCATCACGGTGGCTACAGAAATAAAAGAGCAGATGAAAACAGCAATATGAGAAGAGGCACAGAAATCCAGCTAAGATTACTGTTATTTTAGAGTCTATTGAATGAATTGCTTCTACATTTATCGAAGATAGATAAGGTGTATTGCCCATTCCACCAAACAGGTACCTTAAAAAATATTGCTGGGGATGCAGTAAAGAGAATTTTGCTGCAGATTTTCTTCTAAATGTTTTTCTTTCGGCAAACCACTCATTAGGGTGCTAAAGTTTCCATTCCGTAGATGATGGATGGACTAGATAGATAGATAGATAGATGAGAGAGGGGGGGGAGGGAGGGAGAGAGAGAGATATGGATGGATGGATAGCGATAGATAGATAGATAGATAGATAGATAGATAGATAGATAGATAGATAGATAGATAGATAGATAGATGATGGATAGATGGATAGATAAATAGACAGACAGATACATATAGTACATACTGTACATACATACATACATGATTGATAGATGATAGATAGAAAGATACAGAGATAAATTATATGTAAGAAGAAATAATACCTACACATACAGTAATCTAATGTATAACTATAAGTTAAAGAAGAAAGCAGTTACCATCCCAAAGCTTTATAAATAACAATTACTGATTTTCTGTGCTTTGCCATTTAGAAAGGGTAGACTCAGATATTACAGTATATTTAAAATGCCATTTTATTATAAATAATATAAGAATAACTAGACAAAATAGACAAAATGAATACAAGTACTCTTTCACTAAACGATCGTTTATTTAGCGATCATTCAAAGTTACACCACCATTCAGAAAAGTTATTTTACAACTGGCTCCCACACTTACAATTGTCACAACAGGGTCAAGGGTGCTTGGTAACCAGAGCAAAATAACAGAGTTGGAAGGGACCTCAGAGGTCTTCTAGTCCAACCCCCTGCTCAGGTAGGAAACCCTATTCCATTTCAGATAGATGGTTGTCCAATCTTTTCTTAAAAACCTCCAGTGATGGAGCACCCACAACTTCTGGAGACAAGCCGTTCCACTGGTTAATTGTTCTTGTTAGGATATGGTTTGAGCCTAACAAGTTGTCCAGGAAATATATGTGTTCTGTGACTTTAAAATGAATATGTATTGTGTGACTTTAAGGCTTTACTGCTGAACCATTATAATGCTGAGTCATGCTGTAATTAGATAATAATTGGTTGTGAACGTATTTAAGAAAGGTACTGTAACGTATTCAGTTGATGATAAGCTACCATTGTGTGAGGAGTGCTAACTATTGTGCTATCATCGTTGGATGGATCTGCTACCATTGTGGTTTGTGAACCAGAGTGAGTTTGTTATTCTAACCAACTACTGTTTGTGTGGTAAGAAGATTTTTGTATCACTGGACTGATTTAACTGGCAAAGACTTGGATTGATTTAAAGACTATGAGATTGTTTTTTCACTATAAAGTAAACTTTTGATAAACCAGTTTGCACATCTCTTATTCATTGCTCTCAACAACGTTTCTCTGTGCTCTACACTCTGCTGGTTGGTAACACAACAACAATATCCTTAACAGTTCTAACAGTCAGGAAAGAGAAAGAAAAGAAGAGAAAGGGAAGAAGAGGATGACTAGCAGCAACAGGTACACCTGAAGACCTGAAAAGTCAAGTTGGGGACAAATCCCCCTGGAGAAAATCTATTAAACCCTTTTTTTTCTTTTAAATGCCTCTGTCGATCCAAGCTGAGTTGCCTGAGGCTCGGATTGTCAGAACCTTTTGAAAGCATTTTTTAACAACCTCTTTGCAGAAGAGGTTGTAGAAAAAATGGTTTTAAAAGTAAAAAAAAAAAAATGGCCATGCCCACCCAGTCACATTACCCCCGCCACCACCAAGCCACGCCCACAGAACCAGTAGTAACAAATTTTAGATTTCACCACTGGACAAATTCCTTGTGTGTCCAACCACACTTGGCCAATAAAGAATTCTATTCTATTCTGTCAGATCAAAAGTCTGCTTTCCAAATGAAACTTTGTGCTCCTGCTATTCTCTCCCCAACCACAGAAGACTTTTACGCTACTTTCTCTATTTGTTTGCAGAGCTGAGAAATGCCACCCTTTATGCTTCTGTACATTCAGCTTTGCTTCAATGTATTTTCCTCCACGGACTCGCGGATCTCGTGCTATATATTCGCTTCTCAGCATGGGGTGACTGAAGCTCTCATTAATATTAATTGGTGTTGTGTATTATTTAGGTTGCTATAGGAAATGACTTTCAGGCAACGACAGCTGTGGGGGTCTTTTGCAAATCTGCTAGGGCACACAACGGAGGTGGTTGTATGCACCCCCAGCAGTCTGTTTGTCATTGTTCCCCCCCATCCCACCCCCATCCCCCATCCCAAGCATTCCAATATTGCATTGCTGAAATTAGGAGCAATTTTTCACAGCGGGAGTTTCATTTCCTTCCCATCTCCGATCAGGATGAGAGTAAAATGGTGGCACTGGGAAATAAGCCATTCCCATTTTCACCCTTAAGCCCTCCGACTTTAAACACACATACACACACACATTCGAATCAAGCTGGAAAATGGCTGCTTAAAGCAGGTGGCAAAATGGCTGAATTTCAGCAGCGTACTTTTTTACGTTTCTCCTGAGGGGTTTCGAGAAGGCCTTCAGGATGGATGGATGAAACAACTTTTGACTTTCCACATTGAATTTGGACGGTGAACTAACTCATTTTCTGGATTCCTCCAATACTGAAAGATAAATTAACTAAACAGGCTGGGTTTACACAACCTTTAGGCAGGGGTGGGCTTCAGAAATTTTAGCAAGGGGCTCTCTGCCAAGTTGCTGGGTGGGCGTGGCCATGGTGGGTGTGGCCTAGTCGGCCTTCTGCACCATGGTGGGTGTCAGCTTTGGAAGCCATATTAAGCTGGAAGCTTCCATGCTGCACCTTCTCATGTGTGGGGAAAGTAGGAGGGGGGATTTAGTAGAGGGGTTGTTGGTAGACATAATATCATTCTTCCTGTCGGTCAAGGTCAGGGCAATCCAGTATCTGGTCGGAGTGCTGAGTCGAGATGGGATGGACGTTGATTGGAGCATGTGATTGACTGAGGAGTGAGGGGGTGGTTTTGGGGGTTTTGATTTACTGAGGGAAAACCTGGACCTTTCAGATTCGGGTTTTCCCAGATGTGCCAGTTTACCTATTCTAGTAAAGAGAACTTTGGAAAATGCTTGCTTCCGCGTCTTTACTCGGAGTTGGGGTTTTCTGGAACGCTGACATTGTGGGGGGTGTTTTTGCCCTCCCCAGGCTCCAGGAGCTTTCCTCGAGCCTCTGGGAGGGCAAAAACAGCCTCCCTAGGCTCCCTAGGCTCCAGAGGCCCTCTGGAGGCCAGAAACAGTTTTGGCCTGTTTCTGGCCTTCCCGAACTTCCAGTAGGCCCGTTTTTCACCTTCCCCAAGCCTCTGCTACCCTAACCCTAACCCTAACCCTAACCTGCATCCAACTAGGCCGCGTGGAGACTCCTGGGAGGGGTGGGCGGTGGGCGGTGCCAGCAGGAGTGGGATTTGGGGGTTCTCTGAACTGCACAGAATCTTAGCTAGAGGTTCTCCAGAACCCCTGTGAACCCCCAGCAGCCCATCCCTGCCTCTAGGGTACAAGACACAAAACAAAATCTAACCAATATTAACCTTCACCTAGCTTTACATATACTCGGTGTTTCATTGGCCTGATAGCAGTATCATTTAGACTTATATATCACTTCATAATGTTTTACAGCCCTCTCTAAGCAGTTTACAAAATCAGCCTATTGCCCCCAACAATCTGGGTCCTCATTTTACCCACCTCAGAAGGATGGAAGGCTGAGTCAACCTTGAGCCGGTCAGGATTGAATTGCTGACAGTCGGCAGAATGAGCCTGCAGTATTTCATTCTAACCACCGTGCCACCACAGCTTTTATGATTATGATTATTATGTGTCTTGTGTCAACAGAGATGACTTTGATTAATCTATGATTCATTATCTTGTAATGCTGTAGATACTCTTCTTACTAAATTGGGTTATCATGTCCATATTCAGACACAAAATCATCCAGGATGTCAACATACTAGTAACAACAAAAAAATCAAACACTATCAAGTCTAAGCTGCAGAAATAGAGTATATACTAGATGAAAGCAAAATAGAATTTCCTATATCTATTTGCTATTATTTAGTTTTCCAAATTCTTGTAGCCCAGGCCAGGTAATCCTATCTCATAGGAGCAATTTATTTTGATGCTCTGTCATCACATCTACAGGTTTTCCATGGGGTTGTGATGGGTCAGACATGACTTCACAAGTAACAACAACAACGTCATTGGAAGCTTTCAAGAACAGACTGGACTGTCATCTCTCAGAAATAGTATAGGTTTTCTTGCTTGAGCAGGGGGTTGGACTAGATGACCTACAAGGTCCCTTCCAACTCTGTTATTCTGTAAATTCCCTGCATTGTAGAGGAACTTTCTTATACTGAATTCTCACCTTATACCATGACAGTTTTCTGGATTATTATTATCATAATCCATGATCCTTTTAACTGGAGATACTTTAAGAGAGCCCAGGGATCTTAGAGGGGGTGACATTGCTCCATTGTAAAATCTTTGACTGTAGATAAAAAGAGTCCCTGGTTCAAATTGAGTTTCCCCCTTGGTGTTATTAAAATTTTTCAAGGAAAGGCTGTAGCTCAACAATAGGTTTACTCCATAATGTGATGTATCGGTATGTGCCCTTCAGTTATATTCCCAGGACAGTGTGCAAAAAAGAATGAAACAACCCAAATCTAAATAAACCAAACAGAATAAACTGAAAGCCATAAAAGCATAAGAGAAGCATTACATTGCATTAAAATGGTATTTTAAAAAACCTTAGTAATAAAGGGGTTTTTTTAAGGTTCTTTTCCTATCAATACAGCACTGACTGTCTTCTTGTAGGTAATGGGATCCCTGTTCTGACCTAGGCTTCCCCAGCAGCACGAAGCTGAGTCCTCGTCCCAATAAACCCCTTTTATTTCATTTACAGTGAATTCCTCTCTAGCAAAGTCTTTCTCTCCCACAGTCTTTCAAGATAGTTCACAATTACCGACCTTTATCAGGCTTGGAGAGTGGCCGGGCCGATATCTTTCAGACGCCGCAATACTTGGCAAGAATGTAGGAAAGAACTAATTGTCTCCTGCAAACTCCACTCCCCTTTTGCTCCCCTTTCACTCCATCTGGGAGGGGCCATCCATCGTCCACCTGTGGCCCCACTCCCAAGTTGACCCCTGTTCCCCCTGTCTGGCAACTCTGCACATGTGCACACTAGGAACAGGCTCCAGCTGCTTGCCAACCTCACTGATGTCTGACTCCAAAGGCAGCAGACAACTGGCACACGGCCCTGGCCCTCTCCCCACCCCCGATGCAGAGCCCCCACCAGAGCCCCACCAGACTCCAGGACCAGCCCACGTTCCTCCCCAATCTCTCCACTGCCCGAATCCGCCACCAGATCCGCCGGCCACTGGCTGGCCACAACACTCCTATCATCCTAGTTGTAAGCTTAGAAAGAAGGATGTTGTTAGAACATGTAAATGGGATCAGTGTAGGACCCACTGAACTCAGTGACACACTCAGTGACACAAATCCTTTGGTGTGGGAGAGTGGGAAAAACAAGTGCTTGATGCTTAAACTCAATAGAGGTTAGTTCTGAGGAGATAAAAGAAGATGATGGTCGGGGGGAAAGGATGGTTGGGAAGGGAGGGAGGGAGGGAGGGAGGAAGGAAGGAAGGAAGGAAGGAAGGAAGGAAGGAAGGAAGGAAGGAAGGAAGGAAGGAAGGAAGGAAGGAAGGAAGAACAAATATATGGCATAGTCTGAGTGTACAAACCAGCTTTGAACATTGGAGAAAATAACATAATTACAGAATTGGAAGGGACCTTGGAGGTCTTTTAGTCCAACTCCCTGCTTAGGCAAGAAACCCTATACCCTTATACCAGTGATGGCGAACCTTTTCGGCACCGGGTACTCAAACCAGAACATGTGTGCATGTGCCGGAGCACCGGAAATCCAAAAACCAGATAGCTGGCACGCTGTTCTGCCCCAGCTCCGGATTCCCGAGGATATTGACACACACCAACGGTCCTTATCAAATTTATTAAGTAGCAAGAATAAACCAAAGTCTGGCAAAGGTTGGCAACCAGCCCAGAAAACAAGATACGATAAGACTTTTCCAAAAATGCTCTGATGATAATTACAAGTTGTTTCCAGCAAGAAACTTACTAACGGCTGTGACTTAAATAGGCTAAGGGAGTGGCCAATTATCCTCAAACCTTACTCTCAAGGAGACTTCCTCCTCCTGAGTAGCCACTCCTGCCTTTTGGCAGCCCTGCGTGCTTGAGCATTGAGGAGAGGCTCCTCCACTTTGCTCTCTCCACTTGAAGGAGCCTCTGGAGGTTCTGAAGGCCCTGGCTGAGTCTCTGCCTCTGGCACCATATCCTCTTCAGCCTCCTCACTGTCCAACGCAAGCACCGGCTGCGCAGGCTGCTGGCGCGGTACCACACCAGCCTCCTCGTCGTCGGGATCAGCCACGATCCACACAGGCCGCTGGCGGGCCACAACACATGCGCATGTGCACTGGCCAGCTGGTCTTTGGGTTTCCAGCACTCCAGTGCGCATGAAGACCAACTGGCAAGCATGCATGCGCACGCTGGAAACCAGAAGAGCAGCTGGCGACAGTGCGTGTGCCCACAGAAAGGGCTCTGCGTGCCACCTCTGGCACGCGTGCCACATGTTTGCCCTCACAGCCCTATACCACTTCAGACAAATGGTTGTCCAATTTCTTCTTAAAAACCTCCAATGTTGGAGCACCCACAACTTCTGGTTGTGGGTTGAAAAATCAACAGAGGTTGAAAAGGAGGGCCAAGCTGTATTGTAAACATTTCTCAAGGAATTGTTGAGATTGTATTGCACTACATGTAGAGAGGAAGGGAAAACATCTCCCAGAATGTAAGAAAAAGTCAAGATGGTATTACAAACACACAGTTGATATCCTGCCCCCTTTTTTTACACAAAGATTGGGAAAGATTGGAGAACCACTGGCAGCAATTTACTATTCACTAAGTCTGCACTACTATTAATCTTCTCATCTTCTCATCGTTCCCATCACCCATCTCCTTCCACTTATGACAGTATGACTGTAACCTTGTTATTGGTATCCTTACGATTTATATTGATATTGTTTCCTGATTGCTTATTTGTACCTTATGACTATCATTAAGTGTTGTACCTTATGATTCTTGATGAACGTATCTTTTATTTTATGTACACTGAGATCATAGGCACCAAAGACAAATTCCTTGTGTGTCCAATCACACTTGGCCAATAAATATTCTATTCTATTCTATTCTATTCTATTCTATTCTATTCTATTCTATTCTATTCTATTCTATTCTATTCTATTCTATTCTATTCTAATGCAGCCACCCCTGCAACATGCCAACGTTAATTGTTCTGCACACCAGAACAACAATTGATTGGCTCGGCACACAAGAACAACTAGACACAAGGACAGTTCTTTTCCCAAAAGCCATCACTCTGCTAAACAACTCATTCCCACAACACTGTCAAATTAACTACTAAAACTGTATTACTATTCTTCTTCTCATCCTTACTAGTACCTATCTCTTCCCACATATGGCTATATCCATGTTGCTTGTATCTTTACAACTTATATTGTTTTTATATAATATTTTATATTGTTGTTCCTAGTATGATTTGATTGCTTATTAGTATCCTATGACTGTCACCAAGTGTTGTATCGTATGATTCTTGATGAATATATTTTATTTTTTCTTTGTGTACACTAAGAGCTTATGCACCAAAGACAAATTCCTTGTGTGTCAAATCACACTTGGCCAATAAAGAAATCTATTCTATTCTATTCTATTCTATTCTATTCTATTCTATTCTATTCTATTCTATTCTATTCTATTCTATTCCATTCCATTCCATTCCATTCCATTCCATTCCATTCCATTCTATTCTATTCTATTCTATTCTATTCTATTCTATTCTATTCTATTCTATTCCATTTTATTCTATTCCCTTCCCTTCCCTTCTCTTCTCTTCCATTCCATTCCATTCCCTTTATCTGATTCAATACAGAGCAACTTCCTGTTTCTTACATTTTGCAGGCAATGCATGATTTCTATCCCTGAGCTATTTACTATCATTTCTGTCATCAAGACCACAGCTGTAAAAAGCTGAAAGAGCTACAACCTACAGTCCAACCAAAGAATCAGAAAGGGCATTAGGCCATCTGTCCTAGAAATTTATTTTCCCATTGTCTATGGAGATTCTCATTCACCCAGGTCATGGCAGTCCCAAAGTTGTTTTTTTTTCAAATGTCTTCAAAGAAAAGCAAGAAAGTCCAGTTGCCTCTTGAAAAAAGCATCTTTGAGATATTTTCCCATTCTCTAATAATTTGGCATGATCTTGTGAGGAAACCCTGATCTGTATTTCTCAGCAATTCCACAGAACCCGCACTACATTTTGAACATAAATACAATTGAGAGAGTCCAGAGATATTTTACAAGAAAAGTCCTCCATTCCTCTAACCGCAATAAAATACCTTATGCCACCAGACTTCAAATTTTGGACATAGAAAACTTAGAACTATGCCGACTTCAGTCTGACCTAAGCATAGACATAAAATTATCTGCCACAATGTCCTTCCTGTCAATGACTATTTCAGCTTCAACCACAACGATACACGAGCAACTAATAGACACAAACTCAAGGTAAACCGCTCCAAACTCGATTGCAGAAAATATGACTTCAGTAACAGAGTGGTCAATGCCTGGAATGCACTACCTGACTCTGTAGTTTCTTCCCCAAACCCCCAAATCTTTAACCTTAGATTCTCTACCGTGGACCTCACCCCATTCCTAAGAGGTCTGTAAGGGGTGTACATAAGTGCACCAGCATGCCTACCGTCCCTGTCCTAATATTCCTTTTTACTTATTCTTTTCGTGTATTCAAATTATGTTTATACTTTTGCCTGTTATCTTATATATGCTTAACAAAATAAACTTATGATTATGATTAGATTACCTGTACTACTGTACTATTATTATAGTAATTACAGCCATAGGGAAAGTTTAAAAATTCATACTACAGCTCTCTTGGGCAAGAAATCATCTACTATAAGAACAGGCAAGAGGCAGCTACTGAGAAATAGAAAGCTTGCCCTCCACAATCTGGGTCCTTATTTTACCAACCTTGCAAGCAGCAGTTGGTTTCACATTATGTTACTACCTGTTTGCCCCACATGCACACGCTCGTGTGTGTGCCCAGTTTGCGTGTGTGCCTGCCTTCTGCGCATGTGCCCGGCCTCAAAAACATGCCTAAATAGGATGGCATAGAGCCATGGCGGGTGGACGGGTTGGGTGGGCCCACCGGGTGGGCCCACCCGCGATTTCCACTACCGGTTCGGGCTAACCAATCCGAATCGGCTGAATACCACCTCTGCTCACAAGAATGGAAGGCTGAGTCAACCTGGAGCCAGTCAGAATCGAACTCCTGGCAGCGAGCAGAGTTAGCCTGCAATACTACATACTAACCACTGTACCACCATGGCTGGGTAAGACACAGGCCACCCATTAAGGATATGAAATGAATTTTATATGTATATAAAAAGAACAGATAAGAGGCAGCAACCAAAATGTTTGCAGTTCACTTTTGGCTTCTCTCTCTTTTGCCTTGAGTGGGATCATGTACTGATTCAGCTCAATGCTCAGTCTTCATCAAGGGATTTCCCCCCCCCTTTTTTTTTAAAAAAAAGTTTGTTCAGTTTACAAAGGAAGAGTTTTGTTCAAAGTTCATCACTCATTTTCCACCCTCTGGGTAATTCAGATCCTGAAAGACAACCTTGACTATCCCAAAGTTCAAATATATCTTTATTTACATGAATTTGATGTTAACTTCTAGTGACATATAACACATTAAAATAAAGGATTTGAATTTTGGAACGTTGTTTTTTATTGTTCTGAGCACATGGTTTGCAGCAGAGGTTTGGAAAAAAAATGGGAGTGTGTGTTGTTTTCTGTTTGATCGATGCATAGGAATAAATCACATTTACATACAATTTAAAAGAGACGATAAAAAAGTTAAGAAGGAAACCAAAAGATAAAAATGCACCCTTTGCATCAATGGTGGATTCCTCCCGGTTTGGCCCGGTTCCCCCGAGCCAGTAGCAGTGACGATATGACGTCACCGAACCGGTTCTACCTCCCCCGCACCCCCGCGTTATTCTTACCTTTTATTTGGCCCCACCCCCAATCTATTGCTGCCTCCTGAGTCCCAGCTATGGGCTATAAGGAAAAAAACTGTTTAAACTCTTGCTGTGGGGCTTCAAAGGGCCTCCCTACAGCTGATCAGTGGTAAAAGGCAGTTTGGTGGTAGACCGATGCCTGCAAAAATAAATGGGTAGACCGGTGCCTGCAGAAATACATGAGTAGACCGGTGCTTGCAGAAATACATGAGTAGACCAGTTCCTGCAAAAATAAATGGGTAGACCGGTACAGCTCTGCAAGCAATTAAAAGCCTGGTAGACCAGTACCTCTGCTAAATCCTAAATAATTGTCACATGACCATCAAGCCACACCCACAAAATAAGCCATGCCCACAGAACCGATAGTAAAAAAATTTAGAACCCACCCCTGCTTTACACCCAGATAAACAGAGATTAACACCAGGCAAACAATCAGCAGAAAACAATATCCTAATCTACTAAAGAAAAAAACCCACATCCTCAACAGCATTGGCAGGGGAAAGCTACTGTTAAAAAAAATCCAGAATCAAACCCTGCAATCACTATCACTGAGGATGTTACCAAGCCGGGTAATGAAATGTCGGCAAACAATTTCAGAGAGCACCAAGAACTCCTCAGTTCAGTGCAATTTCTAAATTCAGCCGTGGTCAATAATCATAACAAGAACATATGTAATTTTTTAAACAGAACATATGTTCCAATTTTCCATTTCAAAGCAACATTCTAAGTTAGATATTTATTTATTAATGTCCCACCTCTATTATTTTTACAAATAACTCAAAGGCAGCAAGCATATCCCATACATCTTCCTCCTATTATTTTTTCCACAACAGCCCTGTAAGGTGGGTTGAGGAGAGGGAGAGAGGGAGAGGGAGGAAGGGAAAAGGAGGGGGAGAGGGAGGGAGGGAAAGGGAGGGGGAGAGAGAGGGAGGGAGAGAGAGGGAGGGAAAGGGAGTGGGGGAGAGGGAGGGAGGGAAAGGGAGTGGGGGAGAGGGTGGGAGAGGAAGGGAGAGGGAGGGAGGAAAAGGGAGGGGAGAGGGAGGGAGGGAAAGGGAGTGGGGGAGAGGGTGGGAGAGGATGGGAGAGGAGGGAGGGAGGGAGGAAGAGAAAGGGGGAGCAAAGTCACTCTGCTGGCTTTCATGGCTAAGGCAGGACTTGAACTCACAGTCTCCTAGCTACTAGCCTGATGACTTCACCACTAACCAAACTGGCTAAGATATCCCATTGAAAGTTTCAGAAGTTGCCATTGGCCTGGTTCACATATTGTTCTAAGTCATAATGTGGCTTCTTTGAGTGATAACACAATGTCTGAACTGACCCGTTTATAGGCTAACATTATATGAAAATTAGGCCACTGCAGTTTATTCAACAAACCATTGATTAGCAAAATCGATTAGTCCACTGTACAGTCCACTGTACTACAGAGCCTGTAGTACAGTGGACTAAAGCACTGTTATTAACATCTGCTGCTTGCAATTACTGCAAGTTCAAATCTCACCAGGCTCAAGGTTGACTCAGCCTTCCATCCTTTCAAAGGTAGGTGAAATGAGGACCCAGATTGTGGGGGCAATAAGCTGACTTTGTATAAATATACAAAAGTATGAAGGCTGTTGCTTAACGCATTGTAAGCCGCCCTGAGTCTCCGGAGAAGGGCGGCATATAAATTAAGCAAAAAAAAAAAAAAATGTAGCAATTACTGTTGATCTCTTCAAAAAGGAATAAATGCAGGTAGTCTTCGAATTACGACCACAACTGAGCCCAAAATTTCTTTTTTTAAAAAAAAAAAGTTTTTTATTTTTATATTTAAACAAACAATACATCATTAATTATTCAGTGTGTCATCTGAGTACAGATTTTTGTGTCATCATATTCCTCCTTTACCATCCTTTTCTTGCTACATTTCTGTCTTACTTTTTACATTTTAATTTCATTTATGACAACATTTTTTTCCAAATTTCTTGCATTTATATTAATTTTTATTATATCTCATCTCTATCCATTGATAGAATTGCCCCCATATCCTGTAATACTACGATTCTTCCTTTCTCTTAATTGCCAATGTTAGTCTATTCGTTTCTGCACATTCCAATATTTTCTTAATCCCTCTATAGGGATTTTTTTTTTGCTTTCCAAATGAGCCCAAAATTTCTGATGTTAAGTGAGACATTTGTTAAATGAGCTTTGCCCCATTGGACGACCTTTCTTTTGCCAGAGTTGTTAAGTGAATCACTGCAGTTGATAAGTTAGTAAACCGGTTGTTAAGTGAATCTGGCTTCCCCATTGACTTCGCTTGTCAGAAGGTCGCAAGAGGGAATCACATGACTTTGGGACACAGCAACGGTTATAAATATGAACCAGTTGTCAAGCAACTGAGTTTTGATCACACGATTATGGGGATGCTGCTAAGGTTGTAACTGTGGGAAAACATAATCATAAGTCATATTTTTCAGTGCCATTGTAACTTTGAATGGTCACGAAACGAACTGTTGTAAGTCGAGGACTACCTGTACTGTATAAAGAACATCTTTCATGTGTCTATGGAGATTTTCAGTCATCCAGGTCATGGTTGTCCCAAAGGTGCTTTTTCAAGAGGTGTCGTGCCCCAGCATATAACTTTTATATACTGTTGTTGCTCTCTAGCCCCATCTAGTGGCCAGAGAGACAAATACCAAGTATATTGTTTGAAGCTGATCCACACCATTATCCATCAGCCTGCACTCTCAAAACAAGTGCATGCTGGGAAGCCAGACTCCATTTCCTTTAGGGTTTGGAGAAGGCAGAAGCACAAAGAAGAATCCATTTTAATCTGTGGCACATGGTCATCCAAGGACAAACCCACATCCCACACACAGAGCATCACTGGTGAGATTTAAATTACTTATATTTATTAATTGTTATGTCCAGCAGTAACTCAATACTGCCTATCTTGTATTTGGTTCTCATTGTCTGTATTCCTATTTTCCCCCGTTTCACCATATCCTGTTCTTTCAATAAAGCATTCAGATCTACGCACACGGTCGGTTTTATTGGAGGTTTAGCTACATGTTGAGCTGCACGCAGACTAACCTGTAGTGCAGTGGTGGGTTCCTCCCAGTTCGGCCTGGTTCCGCTGAGCCAGTAGCGGTGACGATATGACATCACCGAACCGGTTCTGGGCCCCCCACTCCCCCCCCGCATTATTCTTACCTTTTATTTGGCCCCACCCCCAATCTATTGCTGCCTCCTGAGTTCCAGCTGATCGGCTAGAAGGAAAAAAACTATTAAACTCTTGCCGCGGGGCTTCAAAGGGTTGCCCTACAGCTGATCAGTGTTAAAAGAAAACAAATGAGTAGACCGGTGCCTGCAAAAATACATGGGTAGACGGGTGCCTGCAAAAATAAATGGGTAGACCAGTGCCTGCAAAAATAAATGGGTAGATCGGTACAGCTCTGCAAGCAGTTAAAAACCTGGTAGACCAGTACCACTGCTAAATCCTAAAGAATTGTCATATGACCATCAAGCCATGCCCACAAAATAAGCCACACCCACAGAACCGGTAGAAAAAAATTTTAGAACCCACCTCTGCTGTAGTGAGGACAGAACAAGAGGCAACTGGACTTTCTCTTTTTTTTTTTCTTTGAAGACGTTTCGCTTCTCATCCAAGAAGCTTCTCAGAGAGTTTAAGAAGCTTCTTGGATGAGAAGTGAAACATCTTCAAAGAAAAAACCAGAAAGTCCAGTTGCCTCATGGGAAAAAAAACACTTTTGGGGTAACATCCTACATAGGATCCTCCCCGCGTGCTTAGGAACTTCGGTAATTACTGGATGAATGTTCCAGTGATCTTACAGTGACATGGAAACATATGTAATAACCCTACGGATCAACCCTGTGCTGTGTGATCCTGTTAAAAGATAAAGTGTCTTTCAAATGAAGCCTGACGCCTAGTGATTTCATGGATGCTCTCACTGCAACACCAAAAGTGAATTTGTCCCCAGGAAAGAAGCAAGCATGAAATGGAAAGAAGGGAAGGGGGGGGGTAAACAGAGAATGCTGTTATTTTTATTTTTATTTTTTCCACCCCTTCCATCCCTCGTTTCTTGAAGTAAAATGCCATGTTCAGTCTCTCTTATTCGAATATTTCCCCTTCAAAGTTTCGACGTTCAAAAGTCCTCTTCAGTTTTTGCCCAGAATTGGAAGAACGAGAATATACCAATAGAAGGTAAAATAATTAGTAAAATTATGGAATGTGCAGAAATGGACAAACTTACAAAAGAAATGCAGGAAAAGGAAGAAACGGATTATTATTTAGTATGGCAGAAATGGTATAACCGGTTGGAGAAGAAGAAAGGAAAACAAAGATAGGGGTACAAACGGGAAGAGAAAAATTACAGATAATAAATTAAGTACCAGTTAAGGAATATAGTAAATTAAAGATGTAGATGAAGAAAACCCGAAGAGATGATGTATTAGGAGTAGAGTTGCAAGAGATATATTAGAAAAAGATAGAAAAAAGATATAAATATACATATAGATTATCAATGCGATAAATCTAAAAAGAAGATGTAAAGATTTGATTTATGTTTATTTGTTTTGTATGTTTTGTTGTTGTCTGTATGTTTGTTTTGTATTTTTAACCAATAAAAAATAAAAAAATAAAAAAGTCCTCTTCAGCTGCAGTTGTGATCCCATCCTAGATGCAAATTTAAGTGCGTGATAAAAAAAAAATAGGAACCCCTCTCCCGCCCAAAAGAAAAACTTTTCCATCAAAGTTCTTGGCAGCTTTAGGATCTAATTTCTCTCATTTCATCAGTTGCTGTGGTAACAGATCAGCCCCATTGACATTTTTATTTCATTTTCAGGTCTGTTAAGAGGAGTTTAAATCTAATGCAGAGCGCAATCCACGGGCGTGAAATGGAAGAACAGCTGAGGATTGGGAAGAGTGTCAGTTGAGATATCAGGACGGTAGCAGACAAAGTGTCTGACCGATGCAGGGAAAACGGAGAACAACTGAATGCTGTCAGCAAATTCTGCAGTGGAAGCCAGTTGTTCACGCTCATCAGGAAAACATTCCAGGACCGAGGATTAAATTCATGAATGAGTGTGTGTGTGTGTGTGTATGTGTGTGTGTGTGCAAGGAGAAGGTAAGATTTGAATTGGAAACAATTTGGCTCCATATTCTGTCTGAAACGTGCATCCTCGGACACACATGACTTAAAGCACCATCGTCCCGAGGAATTACCCCACGGTCTTCAGATGTGCTGCCAAAATTGATTGTGTCGTTACATCGTTATCCAATGAATGTTATTTCCAGAGGTGGGATTCACTTACCTTCCCTACCGGTTCGCAAATGTGAGCACGCGTGCACACACGCTTGCTTCGCTAGCACGTGCCGCCTTCCCCACATGCTCTTTGCTCACATGCGCACCTTCCATGCATGTGCACGGCCTCCAAAATGTGGCTACATAGGACATCATTATGCCCAGGCAGATGGGCGGGGTCTACCGCAGTCGGCACTATCGGTTCTCTCGAACCGGACAGAACCAGCTGAATTCCACCACTGGTTATTTCTTAAGACAGAGCTACCTTCACTTTACAGGTTAAGTTATGAAGCATAGGGGAATGTCTTGTCTACCACTAATAGATCACTTACCTTGCATGCAACAAAGCCCCACGTTCAATCAACAGCTTGTTCAAGTTGTATTGGTGGGGGGAACAACAACAACAACAACAACAACAACAAAACTCTCCAGACTGACATTTTGGAGAACTGTCTTCAGTCAGTGAAGACAACTGAGCAAGATTGCGGATTGTTGTGAAGTTTCTTGTCTGGATTTTGTCCCGTTTGGGGAAAAACGGTGAGGCGGAAAAACATCCCACAAAAGTATGGTGCTTGCAGATGGAAGAGGAAATTCATACAGGCAAGACACAATTAATACAATTAATGGCATCTACATGTCAGAAGCTGTCCCTAAGGATTCTGCAAATAGTTAGGGGCTATGCACTAATTGGGTGAGCTAGTTGATGGAGACTTCATCCACTCCATCTGAATTAGCCTTCATCCCAGTGATGCAACTAAGGCTGGACCTTGAGCCAAGTCAAGGGTCTAGAGCAGTGTTTCTCAACCTTGGAAGCTTGAAGATGGGTGGACTTCAATTCCCAGAATCCCCCAGCCAGTGCTGCTGAAGTCCACCCATCTTCAAGCTACCAAGGTTGAAAAACACTGGTCTAGAGCCAATGGGTGGGGGACATGAAAGATCATCCCTGAAGATTGCATTACTTTTGGCAATTGGGCAAAGCGGGTTGTCATGGCAAATCCAAAAAATCCAGAAGCTCCCTTTGGTTAACTTTGTAGCTGCTTCTGACACCAATACAGACAGCCAATGGGTGCCCAAATGACAAACCAATAAAGCAGCAAGGATGGGAACAGAGGCAAACCACTTGATCTTGCATCATGTAATAACGCTGATTGCAAAATCATCCATGTTCAAAATATCCATCCCTCTCTTTTCTCTTTATTGTTTAAAACTACTGTTGGTGATTTTTGCTTTGTTTTTTCTTGGCTCTAATGCAGGGGTGCCCCACTACCGATCTGTGGCCTATTAGCAACTGGGCCGTGTGAGTGGTTCTCTGGTGTGCACTCTCCTGCACGCGCACACACAGCCCCGCTCGCACGAGCATCACAGGGACTCACGGCTCCACTTGCACGAATGTCACAGGTGCTTGGGGACTTACTCAGGTGAGCATCATGGGAGCTTGTGGCCCTGCTCGTCCAAGTGTTGCAGACTCTAGTGACCCGACTCAGGTGAGTGCTCACGGCTCCACTCCAGTGGGGGTTCCTCCCGGTTCGGCCCGATTCTCCCAAGCCTGTAGCGGTGATGATATGATGTCACCGAACCAGTTCTGCCCCCATGCCCTCCCACCCACCCACCGCACACACCCCCACCCACCCCCGCATTATTTTTACCTTTTATTTAGCCCCACCCCCAATCTATTGCTGCCTCCTGAGTCCCAGCTGATGGCTAGAGGGAAAAAAACTGTTTAAACTCTTACCGCGGGGCTTCAATGGGCCGCCCTACAGCTGATCAGTGTTAAAAGAAAACAATTGAGCAGACCAGTACCTGCAAAAATACATGAGTAGATCAGTGCCTGCAAAAATACATGAGTAGATCAATGCCTGCAAAAATACACGAGTAGATCAGTGCCTGCAAATAACAAATGAGTAGACCGGTACAGCTCTGCAAGCAGTTAAAAGCCTGGTAGACCAGTACCTCTGCTAAATCCTAAAGAATTGTCACATGACAATCAAGCCACGCCCACAAAATAAGCCACGCTCACAGAACCGATAGTAAAAAATTTTAGAACCCACCCCTCCTCCACTCGTGCTAGCAATGGGTGCTCGCACGTCCGGAAAGTGCATGCACATACACCTGTCCCTCCCACAAAACCATCCCCACTCCCCCCCCCCCAGTCTCTGGGCCACCAACCCAGAAAAGTTGTGAAACTCTGCTCTAACACCAAACATAAAGAAGCGGATGTAAATCATGGAACGGCAGCCAGTGCGGGGTGAGAGAAGAGTTGCAAATGCAGCAAAATTGCCCAAACCCAAAAGTTAAAAGCTAGAGGTACCACATTTCCTTTTCCAGCAGCACACTATGCCTTCATAATGTGGTCTTTTCTCCTGCTTTTAAGCAGAAGATAATTATCTTATTGGTTTATTGGTTTGTTTAAAAGATTTATGTGGTACCCATCTCATAAAACATACCTTTAGGCAGCTGACAACAACAATAATGAAACTTTTTTTAAAAAGGGAGAAAAATATGCTCCTACCCCATCATGTCCATTTATCTATGCCATCCCTGAATTCCAGTTTGACTGTCCCAGGGCCTGGGAAGTGGTGGTTTGGGAGTTAACCCTTTGCAGCTTTCTGATATTAGTGTGGAAACTTGCTGGAACCTAGGTGGAAGGGTGTGTTTCACAGGACCGAGGCTGCCACAGAAAAGGCTATACAGGTAGTCCTCGACTTACAACACTTCATTTAGTGACCGCTGAAAGTTACCACGGCGCTGGAAAAAAGAGAGTTATGGCTGTTTTTCACGCTTAGGACTGTTGCAGCATCCCCATGATCATATGATCAAAATTCAGATGCTTGGTAACAGGTTCTTATTTATGAAAGTTGCGGTTTCCTGGGGTCCAGAGGTGGGTTTCAGATATTGTTAGCACCGTTTCGCCCTGTGCGCGCACGCTCGCTTCACACACGTGCACACCTTCCGCACATGCACCCAGCCTTTTGTGCATGTGCTTTGCTCACGTGCGTGCCTTCCATGCATGCGCCCAACCTCGAAAACATGGCTAAATAGGACAGCATAGCGCCAGGGCGGGGGGGGCAGGTCCACCCGTAATCTCCGCTAGCTGTTCGCTCAAACCGGTACGAACCGGCTGAATACCACCTCTGCTGGGGTCATGTTATCACATTTTGTAACCCCTGCATTCTTGGCTCTAATGCAGGGGTCCCCAACCTGTGGGCCGCAGCCCACTACCGGTCTACGGCCTATTCACAAACAACATCAATGGGGAAGCCAGATTCACTTAAGAACCATGTTACTAACTTAAGAACCGCAGTGATTTGCTTAACGACTGGAGCCAGCTTCGATGGTGTCCTTTGGTGGCCTGGTTTCCTTTTACCGCCTACTCTTCCAAACATAATTGCTTTCTCCAGAGAATTTCCCTGCATGACATAAGCGAGATGCGGTTTTGTGATTTTAAACAACCGAGAACTTTGGAAATTTATGGGTGACCCAAATGGGCATCGTTGAACTCAACTTAGGCTGTTCAACAACAATCTGCTACATTTTGAGCTAGCAACAGCTTCTGAATAAGCTTCAAGAACAACTCCCAATGAAGCTCATTGCAGTAACTCGGGGGTGGGTTCTACTTACCTTTACTACCGGTTCGCAACGGGATTGCGCGCACGTGTTTGCTTTGCTTGCGCATGTGCCTTGCTTCTGCGCATGCGCAGATCACCAATGATAACATCTGGGGTGGTGGGTGGGGCCTCCCGCCGGTTTTACTACTGGTTCTTGCGAACCGGTCTGAACCGGGGGCAACCCACCACTGCAGTAACTTGGTCAGGAGGTGATGAGATCAGGAGTCATCAAATGTCCAGGTTAAGAGAGAAGAGTTGTAAGCTCAGCGGCTGGCAAGTTGGGAGCAAAAGGACTGTGCACTGATTTGCTGGCATTTTCAGAGCTCCACTTTTAATTAGTAATTAGCACTTTGGATCTGAAGGGAAAGATGCGATTCAGAGCACATGAGGGGACACATATAGTCTGCACTGGCAACTCCTTACGCTGGAGAGGTCTTTTCCCAAGATTGCATAGCAGCTATAGAAGACAGTTGCAGGAGTCCAGAATAACAGAGTTGGAAGGGACATTGGCGGTCTTTTACTCCAACCCCTGGCTCAAGCAGGAGACCCTATATCAGGGGTCCCCAACCCCACAGGCCACGGCCCATTCGGAACCAGGCCACAAAAGTGCCAGGCTGACGTGCGCACAGAGCTCCATTTGCATGAGTGTTGCACACGTGTGTCCGCTGCTTCCACAAATGGAGCTGCATGTGTGCGCACACTGCTTGTGTGGAGCTATCCCTCTCCCCTCTGGCTTCTGCAAAGCCAGAAATATTGTAGACCACTGCCCTATACCATTTCAGGCAAACGGTTGTCCAATCTTTTCTTAAGACCCGCCAATGATGGAACACCCACAAGTTGTTCAACTGATTAATTGTTCTAACTGCCCTGAAATTTCTCCTTAGTTCTAGGTTGCTTCTCTCCTTGATTAATGCCCACCCATTGCTTCTTGTCTTGCTTTGAGGTGCTTTGGAGCAGGGGTCACCAACCTTTCAGACCTCAGGGACCACTACATTCATAATTTTAAATCCTGCGGACCACTAATATGATCTGCCTAATGACTGGCTGTATGGACGTGGCTAGGTGGTCATATAATTGAGTGGGCATGGCCAACTCAATGTCACTCACATCGAGGGGCACCTTGACGGCCTCTACTCACCCCTCCCCTCCCAGCCACTTCTTGCCTGTCCACCCAGGCTTTTTAGGGCCCCAACAGGAAGCAATTGTTGGAGCTAAGCAGCCACTATGAGAAAGAGTTGGCAAAACAGCTGGCTCAGTTCAAATTGGATCTGACCGAGGCTCAGCAGAAGCTCCTCACTGAGGACTATGAGCATAGGTTTTCCAAGCAGAGGGAAGACCTGTGGGAGTGCAAGGCCAGGTACAAGCGCCTGGAGGCTCAGCGGGCTGAGATGATCAGCCAGTTCCAGGCCATGATGCAGTCCCACTGGAACGAGGCCCTCCAGCTCTTCGCCACCAGCGGTGCTTCCCTCCAGCCTTTGCCAAAGCCCCACACCAGGAGGCTGAAGCAGACTCCAAGTCAGAATTTCTGCCCCCCTCCGACCCACACAAAATGACCCCAAAGGGGGAGACTCTGCAGCAACACAAACATTCATTGCACGTATCCAGCCCAGCGGCCGTAGTTTGAGGACCCCTGATTTAGTGCAATATAAGAAATGCAAATAATTTTTCCGCGGACCACCAAAATTTTCTCACGGGCCACCAGTGGTCTACGGACCACCCGTTGGTGACCACTGCTTTGGAGAATAGGTTGACCCCCTCTTCTTTGTGGCAACCCCTTAGATGTTGGAAGACTGCTATCATGTCATCCCTAGTCCTTCTTTTCATTAAACTAGACATACCCAATTCCTGCAACCGCTCTTCATACGTTTCAACCTCATAGTTACAAATGCATGAAATAAATGTGTCCTTTTCCTTTTGCTGTGCTTCCTCCCATCATCCTTCCTTGACTAATACTATAATTCTCTCCCCATCCTCTTAGGAATGACTCTGGTTAAACGGCGAGCGAGGAGACTGATTTAACAAGACAGCCCATTACATGAATGTAGCGGCTAGTCTGCATTTCTCATCCCTTACATCGATAAATGGGATATAAATCACAGAGACAATGGAGAATAAAATTCTATATAATTCTTTTAAGTAAAACAAATTCCTGGTGGAGTTCATTAGTGGTGGACAGGCTCTGCAGCATAAGCCAGCTGATTTACTCAGGGTTCTTCCAAGTTGTAGCAACAGCAGCTGAGCTGGCAGGGATAAATAACTTTGGGTTTTTTGCTGACGATAAATAAGTAATGTTAGTGCTGAACACTAATGGGATTCTTATGATGTCTATTTAATATTCATAAGTGACACAAGCAACAAATGACTTCTGTAGTAGTTTATAAAGTTCCATCATTAGATCAACGAATAAGATGTTGGACAGTTAAATAAATGAGGGTTAATTGACAACCTTGGCTCTTAAAAAAAAAAGCTAAGCAGGGTCAGACATAGTTAGTATTTGGATGGGAGACCAGCAAGAAATCCCAGGCCTGTAAGCTCATTTGGAAAATAAATTTAAAAAAGCATTCTGGAAATTAGGAAATGTATCATTGCCATAAACTCAACGATTCATTTGGAAGACACAAGGAAGACATGCCCAGAGTACAGGAAGCACCTTGAACATGCCTGGGTATTTATTTTACCAGTGTTTGTTGACCTCAGCAAGTTTAAGATGGGTGGACTTCAACTCCCAGAATTCCCATTGATGGCTGGGGAATTCTGGGAGTTGAAGTCCACCTATCTTAAATTTGCTGAGGTTGACAAACACTGTATTATCAGGGGTGGGCTGCTGGGGGTTCTCAGGAGTTCAGGAGAACCTCTAGCTAAGATTCTGTGCAGTTCAGAGAACCCCCAAATCCCACTCGTGGCTGGCCTGGCCCACCCCACCCTGCCCCTTCCAGGAGTCCTCATGTGGTTGGTTTTGGATGCAGGTAAGTGCAGGGTGCACGCGGGGGCTCAGGGGGGGCAAAAAATGGGCCTAACAGAAGTTCGGGAAGGCTGGAAATGGCCTCCAGAGGGCCTCGAGAGCCTGGGGAGGCTGTTTTCACCCTCTCAGAGACTCAAAGAAAGACTCCAGAGCCCAGGGAGGCCAAAAACGCTCCCTGCTGTGGTGCAGGAGGTCAACTAGACCATGCCCACCATGGCCACGCCCAACGATGCTCTTGAAGTGATATCCTGGTGCCTGGAGGCTGTGCAGATCTGGATGGGGAGAAACAGGCTCAGGCTCAACCCATCCAAGATCGAGTGGCTATGGTTTCTGACGTCCCGATATAGTCAGCTGGTGCCATCGCTGACTATTGGGGGCGAATCATTGGGCCCCACGGAAAGGGCTCGCAACTTGGGCGTCCTCCTGGATTCACAGCTGTCTTTAGAAAAGCAGTTGACGACCGTGACTGGGAGGATTTTTTATCAGGTTCACCTGATTCGCCAGTTGCATCCCTTTCTAGATCGGGACTCCTTACGCACAGTCACTCATGCCCTCATCACCTCCCGTCTGGACTATTGTAACGCTCTCTACATGGGGCTCCCCTTGAGGAGCACTTGGAGGCTCCAACTGGTGCAGAATGTGGCCGCGTGGGTGGTTATGGGAGCGTCGTGGCGTTCCCATGGAACACCTCTCCTGCGCGAGCTGCACTGGCTCCCGGTGGTCTTCTGGGTGCGCTTCAAGGTTTTGGTTATCACCTTTAGAGTGCTCCATGGCTTAGGACCTGGTTATTTACGGGACCGCCTGCTACCACCAATAGCCTCCCACCGGCCAGTACGCTCCCATAGAGAGGGGCTCCTCCGGGTGCCGTCGGCCAAACAATGTCGACTGGCGGCCCCCAGGGGGAAAGCCTTCTCTGTGGGGGCACCTACGATCTGGAATGAGCTCCCCCTGGAGATACGGAGGATCCCGGATCTGCGCACCTTCCATCGCGCGCTCAAGATTTTTTTATTTCATCAAGCTGGCCTGGCCTAATTTCTTTTCCCCTTTTAAATGTAAATTCTAATTTGTTTTTAAATTATTGGGTATTTTAAATTTGTCTCAGCCAAATTATTTAATTCGTTTTTATTCTATTTTAAATTTTTGTATCTATGTGTTTTATTCTGTGGCTGTTCACTGCCCTGAGTCCTTCGGGAGTAGGGCGGTATATAAATCCAATAAAAACAAAAACAAAAACAAACAAAACCCAGCAACCGGGCAGAGAACCCCTTGCTAAAAATTTTGAAGCCCACCCCTGTGTATTATACAATTATACAAGTTGCCATCTTGGAGTTTAGAAAAGACCAACCTCTTGTTTAAAAAAACCCAAAACTTTGAGATGATCCACACAATATTTTCCTGAAAGTGGGAGGTAGATCACCCATTTTGCTGCTGACTTGAAATGACCAATGTAATCCCTTGACATTGTAGAGATGCCCCTCTTTTTTGAAATGATTAAAGTGAGCCTTAATTTCCTTTGACTTGGAAAACCTCGAGTCTTTCTAAGCTTCATTCCTGACCATGGAACTAATCCAGTGAAGAAGAGACTTATTAAGTCAGCTGGCTGGGAATCAGTGAACAATTCCATACCCTTCAAGCTAGTCCAGCATTAAAACCAGACACCCACTGTCTAGCATCCATCCACTGGAGATGCCAGATCTGGGGAAAGAGGATTTCCCCAAGGCCTCTCAATTACAGCACCACATCTGCTGTATTTCATGGTGAAAAGTTTAAAGTGTTCATCATTCAGAATATCTCAGAGACACCTGTGCCTGGCTAAGCCAGCCACTAAGCTACACGACATCCCATTGCCTCTTGTGTGCACTGCACTCTTAAAATGAGAGGCAGAGGCTGGAGTCCAGAAATTGGTGGCTTTCAGGCAACTGGAACAATTTGCTTTGTCCATAATTCTACAGATTTACAGACTGACAGAGTTGGAAGGGACCTTGTAGGCAGTCCAGTAGAGACTGGACTGCCATTTGTCAGAAATGGTGTAGCATCTCCTGCTTGGGAGATGCTACACCATTTCTGACAAATGGCAGTCCAGTCTCTACTTGATGTCAACTTGTAAAGCTTTCAAGTTGCCATGAGCAGGAGGGAGGGAGAACTGAAGTGAATTCCATACATTCTTTCTGACCGCAATCAGAAGGAGGGCGTTAGGTTTCACAGCCAGACAAAGTGGTTAATTGGAGAATGTGATTTATGACATGGCCAGAGAGGAGGGGAGAGACAGGGTCATAGGGGAATGTAAATCTACGCAGGATCAGTCCTAACTGCATCCCAATATTGCTGGAATGTTGCTCCTAATAAATGACTATATTTCCTTTGAAGTTTGGATCATGGCTCATGAATTAATTAGGGCATCTTTCGGAAACTTGACACTTGAAAGCCTCCAGTGATGAAGCTCCCACAACTTCCGAAGGCAACTTCTGTTCCATGGGTTGATTGCTTTCATGGTCAGAAAATTTCTCCTTATTTCTAGGTTGAATCTCTCCTTGGTCAGTTTCCATCCATTATTCCTTGCCTGGCTTTCAGGTGCCTTGGAAAATAGCTTGAGATGTATTTTGTGTTTGGGGGGGTGCACTGGGAGAGGCTCAGCCATTCTTATTGTACACACGTCGTGCATTGACAATAAAGGTTTGAATTTGAATTTTGAATTTGACCCTTCCTCTCTGTGGCAGCCCCTCAAATATTGGAACTCTGCTATCATGTCTCCCCAGGTCCTTTTCTTCACTAGACTAGCCATGCCCAGTTCCTGTAACCGTTCTTCATACGTTTCAGTCTCTAGACCCCTAATCATCCTGGTTGCTCTTCTCTGCACTTCGGGTGTCAAACTCGTGGCGTCAAGTTGCTGTCACGTGAGGTATTGCGACATTTTTTTCTCTTCACAGAGCTGGGGTGGGCGTGGCCTGCGTGTGACGCATCCAGCCCATGGGCCACCAGTTTGACACCCCTGCTCTACATGCTTCCAAATCTTTTTCCCAAAACCAAGTATGATTAATAATTGGAGAGAGATCCATAGAGGATTGCTAAATGAATATGTAGTATTCTCAATTTCTCAAACACAGCCAATCAGTTTCTTTTAGCCTCATAAAGGTAGTCATTGACTTACAACCGCTTTTAGTGGCCGTGTAAAGTTACAACAGCACTGACAAAAGAGCCATTTTTTCCCCCTTCACTTACTACTGTCACAGCATCCCCATGGTCATGTGATCAAAATTGGGGGGGGGGCTTGGCAGCCAGCATGTATTTAACATTAAAGTAGAGTTGGAGGGGACTTTGAAGGTCCTCTAGTCCAACCAATTGCTCAAGCACGAGATCCTGTATCGTTTCAGACAAGTGGTTGTCCGATTCCTTTCTTAAAACCTCCAGTGATTGTGCACCCACAACTTTTGAAGGCAAGCTGTTCCAATGATTAATTGTTCTGTCAGGAAATTTCTCTTTATTTCTAGGTTGAATCCCTCCTTGATTAGTTTCCATCCTTTGCTTCTTGTTCTGCCTTCAGGTGGTTTGGAGATTAGGTCAACTGACTCTCCTCAAATACTGGAAGAATGCTATTGTAGAAAGTTAACACCCACCCCTCTCCTAGAAGAATGAAATATTTTGAGAAATATTAAAAAAGGCAGGATAAAATATTTCCCTTAAAAGAGGGGACAGAAGCTCAGAGCCCCATCTCCCTGTATAATTTGGGCTTTTTAATGGGGAGTTATGGGAAATGTTTCACTAAAAACTGAACTCGGGACTCTGCATCTCATAAGCTCTAAAAAGGATTCTGAGCAAAGCAACCTATTTTTCACTTTATGGTATTTACTTGACAGTGACACAGAATGCAGATATATCATAATTCAGGATAATTGAGAAAACTGCCATATTCACCTTGAATTAATTTGCATGAGATGCTAAATCATTATTTAGCCCTCAGCCTGGAAAAAAAATGCAAACAAAGCATTGAGGGCTGAGCAATTGTGGCCCCTTTACAATCTGTGGACTTCAACTCCCAGAATTCCATGCTGGCTCAGGAATTCTGGGAGTTGAAGTCCACGGTCCTAAAGAGGCCAGAGTTGCCCATTTCTCCTCTAACTCCTACGCTGGCCATCTCACGTCCCTTGCTCATGGGACTAGAAACAATTTTCAAGAGAATTGAATTCCAACACCCACCAAAACTGGCTCGTCACTAACCACAAGCCAAGGAAGTGGCCTTAAAACAATTCTAGCTAGTTTAAAGCAACTCCAGTTTAATTCTGACATGCTGAATTAAACTGGATTTATTCTGAAGCGCAGCTTTGGGTTTGAACAATGACCATCTGGGAGAGAGGCAAGGGTAAAAGTAAGGTCATAGGCGTAGCATGAGATTATGTAAATGATGCCAAATATATTCTCTGTGTCATTCATGTCATGGCACCATGACTCAATTGACACAAATTGCATCGTTAGCTTAATGAAATCATGAGCCTGTGCCGCCATTATGGCTTTTACTAAATGCCTATAGGTTTGAGTGAATCAATGAAAAGTGAACCTAACATCTACTGAAGAGCCCTTTCTAACTCTGCAAGAAGGAGAAAAGCAAGAGAGAATTTATGGATTTAAGACCTCACCCAAGGTTATTTTATTAACATAATGGTAATTATGATTGACCAATATGTACAGACCAACTCATGCTTCTGGTCATCTCCTTGTGTAGATGAGATCTAAAAGGAGAAAGACACAGACATTCTCATGATTTTTTTTTTTAATGGCAAAAATACTCTTTGGTAGATAGTTGCTGTTTCAGATAATTTTATTACATTTTACAAAGCATGCATATTTAAAAAAAAACAACAGAAACTAACCATCGAGATAAACAAAGAGTAAAAAGTGAATAGGGATAGAAGTGTGAAAAAACAAAGGAAAAGAAAGGAAAACACAGATATATACAAAGAACAACTTCTGAATAGAATAGAATAGAATAGAATAGAATAGAATAGAATAGAATAGAATAGAATAGAATAGAATAGAATAGAATAACAGAGTTGGAAGGGACCTTGGAGGTCTTCTAGTCCAAACCCCTGCTTAGGCAGAAAACCCTACACCACTTCAGACAAATGGTTATCCAACATCTTCTTAAAAACGTCCAGTGTTGGAGCATTCACAACTTCTGGAGGCAAGTTGTTCCACTGATTAAGATTCCATCTTCTTCAAGGATATAAAGAACGCTCTCTTTCGACTCTTAGTTTAAGACTATAATAAAATGTCCATTTTGCTGCCCCCCCCAAAAAAAACCCAGAAAACACAGGCAGATTTACACTAAGTGGTTGAACACATATTTACAAAGCCCATTTTAGGACATTCCTATTTTACCTCTTTAGGCCCCAAAACTTAAAATGATCTTGCGTAAAACTCGACTCCGAATGAATGTCTGCATTCTGTTTTCTAAACAGACTCATAGTCGTTTGCCTTATTCTGGGAAGGTTTTCCAATTGTTAATCTAACTAAAAGCCCTGGAGTTCCCAGATAGCTCTCCCACCCCAAATCTAAGTAGTAACCAGAACTGATCTTGTTTAGCTTCTGACATCGGCCAAGCTTGGCAAAGTGCCACCCCTTGAGATTTGGAAACAATGGGAGAAAAGAGCTTTAAACCTAATGTGCAAATAAATTCAAATTTGCTGCCTTAATAAGTTACAGATTATTGCATCTTTGGCCAATTCTACAGTACGCACCCATTTCCAATCATAAGGGAAATGAACACAGTTACAACGGGAGCTTCTGGGAAGAGAAATGTCCATGGTAAAGATTGGCCGCTTTCCTACCACAGAAGTCTTGTCTTCAAGTTTCTAAGTCATCATAATTTGGCTTCGCCAACATTACTAAGAATTATCTGCTTCTGGGTAGTCTTCATTTCACTAATTATCTGGCTGTTGGTATGAAGGAAGGAAGGAAAGCAAAGATCTTCAAAGTGCAAACTGACAAAAATATGCTGATGATCAGCAAAATCTTTTGACCTTTTCAACCCATATCATGAGAAGAAAAACTAAGAAGAATTAATAATGTGCCACAATTGCAGAAACCTTTCCGCAGAGGGTGGAATTAATTAGGGCTTTGCTCCCATGAAATTACCTTCTTTTTTTTTTTATTAGTTTTCCAGCAGTAACCACCTTCCAGTAATTTCCCTGGGGGAGGTTCTTACATGGCAGGGAAAGGTTGCTCTTGTCAATAGACAAAGAGAATCTAGTCTTCCAATATGAAAAAAGCAGGCAACATAAGGAATTACTTCTCTAACAGTCAGAGAGAGAGAGAAAGAAAGAGGGGGGAAGGATTATATTCACCTACACACAAACATCCATTTTCCATGTTATATCCCAACCATCCTTTCCTTTCTCCCTACAATATTTTTTTCCCTTTCCGTTTGCTCCATTATTTGTAGAATTACTTATTTATTTTATTATTTTTACAAATAATTCAAAGTGGTGAATGTATCCAGCACACCTTCCTCCTCCTATTTTCCCCACAATCATCACCCTGTAAAGTAGATTGGGCTAAGAGAGAGTGATTGGCTCAAAGTCACAAAGGCGGGACTAAAACTCCCAGTTTTCTGGTGATTGGCCCAAAGTCACCAAGCTCAGTGGTGGGTTCCTCCCGGTTCGGTCCGGTTCGGCCGAGCCGGTAGCGGTGACGATTTGACGTCACCAAACTGGTTCTCCCCCCACCCTCCCACCCCCCACCCACCCACATTATTCTTACCTTTTATTTGGTCTCACCCCCAATCTATTGTTGTCTCCTGAGTCCCAGCTGATGACTAGAGGGAAAAAAACTGTTTAACCTCTTGCTGCGGGGCTTCAAAGGGCCGTCCTACAGCTGATCAGTGTTAAAAGCAAACAAATGAGTCGGGTCGTAAGTGCGAGGACTGGTCGTAAGTGTGAGGACCTTCCAGAAATGACTCTGACCAGCTAGCCACGCCCGCCTAGACACATGACCTCCAAGCCACACCCACAAAATAAGCCACGCCCACAGAACCGGTAGTAAAAAAATTTAGAACCCACCCCTGACCAAGCTGGCTTTCATGACTAAGGCGGGACTAGAACTCCCAGTCTTCTGGTGATTGGCCCAAAGTCACCAAGCTGGCTTTCATGACTAAGGCGGGACTAGAATTCCCAGTCTTCTGGTGATTGGCCCAAAGTCACCAAGCTGGCTTTCATGACTAAGGCGGGACTAGAACTCCCAGTCTTCTGGTGATTGGCCCAAAGTCACCAAGCTGACTTTCACGACTAAGGCAAGACTTGAACTCACCGTCTCCCTCTTTCTAGCATTAACCACTAGACCTAATTGGCTCTCAGATATAGAAATATAACTATTGTAGGAATAAAAAGAATTCCATGACAGACAATGGTGAATTGGAGTTGAATAAATCCATGATAGATCTTTGGCAGGATAAATGCCTACCCAGGATAAAAGAGAGAGAGAAACAGGGATGATTGGCTGCCTGGCTGGCTGGATTTAAATGCCAATTTTCCATGCTTGTCTCTCTGCTCTGTTACTATATCCCAACAATTTTTCCTACAATATTTACTATTATTAATGATTACTATTAAATTAAATTTATTTGCTACATATCTCATGGTACAAGGCAACTCGGTATGGCTTACGGTATGATAGAATATGCAACTATCAAAACAATTATAAATATAAAAACACATTAAACCTACAAAAATAATCAAACTAAACACCTGGGTTTGGGGGAGAGAAATGGTCTTACAGTATCTTCCTCTCTACTCCAATATTTATAGCGTGCAACTGAAATATAGACATGAGGGATGCAAAAATGTAACCATAAAGCATTTCAGGATTAAACCAACACAGAACAGATAAATAAGCCATCTCGGGTTTATTTAAACCCTACTGGTTTGTCCCTGATTTTATATTTTATTTCTGACAGGATTAAAATAGAGATCTCTCACATCATAGTTAGATATTCGTTTCAGCCTCCAGTGTAACCTAAAACGGAACTCTGACTTGCTTCAGAATGGAAGGAAACTGTATATTACACTCGGTGTGTGTGTGTGTGTGAGAGAGAGAGAGAGAGAGAGACAGAGAGAGAGAGAGACAGAGAGAGAGAGAGACGGAGAGAGAGACAGAGAGAGAGACAGAGAGACAGAGAGAGACAGAGAGAGAGAGACAGAGAGAGACAGAGAGAGACAGAGATGGAGAGAGAGAGAGAAACAGAGAGACAGAGAGAGAGAGAGAGAGAGAGAGAGAGAGAGAGAGACAGAGACACACAGAGAGAGAGAGAGAGACAGAGAGAGAGACAGAGACAGAGACACAGAGACAGAGAGAGACAGAGACAGAGAGAGACAGAGACAGAGAGAGAGAGAGAGAGACCTACCTAAAGTATTATTCCTGACCAACTGTAATATAGCACGGTAGCGTGGAAAACCACATAAAAGTTTTGAATATGTAAGGATTGCTGGTTAGATGACTTCCATATGCTGATAATTCACTTTTGGGATATGCCAAGTGATTTGAGGTAGAGATTTAAGCATGAATTAGATCTTCCTGATTCAGACTGAGACCTATTGCTCTTAAACACAACCGGAGGAAATCAGTAATGAAATAAACAACCTGGTATGAAAAATAGGGGGAAATTGCAGAATTTTGCTGCAAAGGTTTTGGGTTGGATAGTCACTCTAGGACCGTGCTGGCGAACCTATGGCACGTGTGCCAGAGATGACACGCAGCACCCTCTATGATGGCATGTGAGCCGTCGCCCCGATTCAGCTCTGCTCTGCATGCGTGCACACCTCCCGCCAGCCAGCTGGTCTTCGGGTCTCTGCCACGCATGCACTGGGGATGGAGGGCGTGCGGGGGCACCCACGCCCATTCCATTTTGGGGGTTCAGACACACGCATGCACATTCACACTTGCATGCACATGCTTTGGGCACTCGGTCCAGAAAAAGTTAGCCATCATCTTCGAGACCGCCTTCTACCGCATAACTCCCAACGACCGGTAAGATCCCACAGAGTTGGTCTCCTCTGGGTCCCGTCAGCTAAACAATGCCAGCTGGCGGGCCCGCGGGGGAGGGCCTTCTCTGTGGCTGCCCCAGCTCTCTGGAACCAGTTATCTCCTGAGGTCCAGACCATCCCCACCCTATTGGCCTTCCGAAAAGCGATGAAGACCTGGCTTTTCTGGCAGGCCTGGGGCCGTTGATCTTGCTCTTGCGATCCGGCGAGATCCGGCCATGAATGGTGTGAATGAGTTTTAATGTTTTTAATGTTTTTAATTTTTAAATGTTTTTTTTATAATGATTTTAAATGCATTGTGAGCCGTCCTGAGTCTTCGGATTGGGCGGCATACAAATTGAATTAATTAATAAATAAATAATAAATTGCTGCCCTAGGAAATCCTTGGAGAATCCAGCAGATATTGAATAAAACCAGCTACCAATAACAGCGAGGGGTCCTTGGTGCTCTCTGAACTTGATTGTTTCCTTGCAGACGTTTCATTACCCAAACTAGGTAACATCATCAGTGCTAGTAAGGAGTGGGGTTTGCTCTCTAGTGATTCTAGTGGCTTGCACTGTCAGTTGTGGTGAGAGTGGTCTTGGAAGCTCTTTGGTTAGGCTATTGATTTGAGCTCTGGGCTTGGCAATTTGGTGGCAAACGTTTTGTCACCATTCGAGGAGACATCGTCAGTGCGCTCGTCCATCAGAACGCAGGTCTTTACCTTTTTATGAGATGCACATTAGTCTGAATGTTGTTTGTTCGGATATTTCTGAGTCATGGTCTGATTTCGGACTGTCTGATAGTTTGAGAGGCTGGCTGTCGTTACGTGGTCCAATTTCTTGTGAGCCAATGGGCTATAATTTTGTCGCTGTGTAGTGGGGTGCCTGTTCGTTTTCAATGCTGCCTTCAGGATGGTGGTTGATGCAGTTCTTTCGTTCCCAGCGATTGATAGACTGGGTCAATGGCAATGTGTCTGTTTATTAACTTATTGGTGGAAAAACCAGGTTTCAAGGTATTCTCTTCCTCTCTTTGATTTCGCCTGGCTTACAACTGTGGTTCTTGGTTAGATCAAAATTGTAACCTTCTGAATCTTCATAGATTCTGACATGAGGGGTAGTGGCTCTTTTGTTGGGCTATTTACTGTTGGCTTGTTTGGCAGTTCCTTGATAGCAGTATTGTTTACTTGTTTGTTGATCTGATGTTAATCTTGGCATTACTATATCCTCATCTGGGTGCTGATTGCTAATGGGGAGGTATTTGGGACTTTTTGTTCCCTTTTTGGCTTGTTAAAAACAACCAAGTCAGAGACCCCCCTCATTTCAGTGTTGGGTTGCCCCCGGTTCGGACCAGTTTGCAAAAACTGGTAGTAAAACCAGCGGGAGGCCCCATCCACTGCCCCGGATGTCATCATCAGCGATCTGCATGCAATCCCGTTCCGAACCGATAGTAAAGGTAAGTAGAACCCACCCCTGCCTCATTTCAACCCTAAGCTACAAATATTCTCCTTCATTGGTACCAGTAACAATCTTTGGATTGCTCTCAAAGCTATTGGTAACCCCATTGCCTCTGTGATCAGTTTTGCTTTTAATTCTAAGCAAGCAATCATCATATCTTGTATTGATGAGTTGTTTATGTATTAAGTGGAGGGAAAAAACTTGTTTTGCCTGCATTCAACTTATTGCCAAAGACAATCCTGGCAAACCTTAGCCAGAAAAATTTGAGGTTGCTCAAGCAGGAGATACAGAAGTCCCTGTCCCATGGCAGTAGGTTCTTCTTCACAGTTGTCCCTAAAATCTTGATTCTGCCCTTGTATGTAACACTGCAGATTTCTTTGAGGCATAAACATGAGAATGATGAAATTGTGACTTACATTCACCAACAAATAATACTGAGTATTCTTGGCTCATACATGAAACAATTATGAAGACACTCCAGGTGCTATCCATATTCATGTTCTAATATTCCTCCAGTTACGCTCTCAATACCTCAAGAATTTCCATCTTTCAACGTTTTTACTGCATTTGGTTCTTCCTTTTCATCCCATTTTTTTTGGCATCCATCCATCCATCCATCTTTTTGTTATTGTGATGTATTCTCACGGCTTTCTTTTTCATTGTTTATTTCATTGTTCTATTATCATACTTCTGTTTTCACTCTTTTCATTTCTTCCTTTTTATTGCTGCCTAGAGTTAGCCCCGTGATGAGATAGGCATCAAATAAATTTAACAAACAAAGTTCTCTGAAGCTGATCATGGATGGTCAACTGATCCTTTCATATAATTCTTTTTAGGAAGTAGAAGAAAGTATAGCCTATAATACCAGTTAAATATACCCATGGTATGGTGTAAGGATTGGGGTAACTAGAACAATAAAGTTAAGGACAATATTATTCAGTGTTGGCACATTTGGGCTAGCATAATTAAAGGCCAATTTTATTTAAGGCAGGGGTGTCAAGCTCAAGGTCCGGGGGATGGATGCGGCCCATGGGGTGCTTAGATCTGGCCTGTTGGGCTGCCCTGGAAATAGTGAAGGACCGGCCCGCAGTGCCTCTGCCAGCGAAAACAGAGCTCGGGAGGGCTGCCCTCCTGAGCTCCGTTTTTGCTGGCACAGGGTTGCAGGAGGCCACTCTGCTTTCACTGGCATAGTGCTCAGGCCAGCACAAGCACCCCCGACATGAGTGACATGAGTGACATTGAGCTGGCCACGCCCGCCATGGCCATGCCCACCCAGCCCTCTGAGGTCAAACACAACCCTGATGCGGCCCTCAGTGAAGTCGAGTTTGACACCCCTGATCTAAGGCATCTTCATGATGCTCAATGCAAGTTAGGATCTGTCAATTAGAACATCTCTTGCAAGCCAACATATTGATTCCTGAATCACATCAAGTAAGAGTAAGAGATGGATGCGATTGTATTGACTCGCATTCAGCATATGACTTACCTATCTCCTCTGCTCCTGCCTCCCACTTCTGGAAATCTTGGTTATTCCTGACTCTTCTTGTATGTTAATGTGGTCTTTTAGGATACAGGAAAGAATTCGGAGCATCAAAAGAAAGAGGAGCATCAAATTCCTACTCATCCTATCTCAAGGCAAGTTGCCTCAAGTAACACGGAATCCTCTGAAGAAACTCATTCCATTCTCGATTGCTGAACAGGTGGCCCCAGCTTTACTGACTTCATTTTCAAAGGTCTCAACCCTTCGGCATGTTATGTGGAAAAGCAATGTTCATAAAAGCCCTTTAATTCCCCCGGGATCGGCTGATAGAAGATGGAGAAAAACAGGTGCCTGCATTTTTATTTTTATTTTTTTTAGATTCCTGTTGAGAAGTAAATGGACAATTTTGTCCCAATTTCTTTTCAGAGGGACTTTTCTTTTCAAGAAGAGCTGACGGGCATTCTTCAAGATTTTCTTCCTTTTTTCTCTCTCTCTGTCTCCCATTGCACTGTTGTCTGCTGAGAAAATGAAAACCAAACTCTTCTTAAAAATAAACTCAACTAGAAAACGGCCATCATCTCACTGTCATACACATACCACCCATCATATTGCAATGGCCATTTCTGCAAATATTTCAGGCACTAGCTGTGCAAAACAAAAATCCTTTCCAGTTATCAGAAAAGGAAACAAAATCAAGAATCTTTTAAAGGAGAAAGGAAAGTTTGCAATTCTTCTCTTATAGCCAATACATGGAGGGGGGGACATAGATAGATGATAGAGATAGATGGATGGATGGATGGATGGATGGATGGATGGATGGATGGATGGATAGGCAGGCAGGCAGGCAGGCAGGCAGGCAGGCAGGCAGGATAGATAGATAGATAGATAGATAGATAGATAGATAGATAGATAGATAGATAGATAGATAGATAGATAGATAGATAGATAGATAGATTTTGGAACTTTAAGCTATGTGTATGTTGATAGCAGCAAGACTATTGTACACATAAAAATGGGAGGACACTTCGATTCTCACTATGGATGAATGGTTGCAGAAGCTGATGGAGTTGGCAGAAATGGCTAAACTGACTGTTTTGATTAAAGAAAAGAATATAAGTACCTTTGTTGCCGCATGGAAACCGCTTCTGAACTTTGTGCTTGAGGTGGAAAAAAATGAAACTCTGATTTTGGGTTTTACCGATTAGGCTGATAGATCCTTATAGAAATGGCTACCGTGTTTCTCCTAAAACACAACCCACCCCAAAAATGCGTTTTGTGCACATACGTTAAAATTAAGCCCTACCCCCAAAATTTGGCCCTATTTAAGCGTATGCGCAGCCAGGCTGCTGGAGTGGACAGTGGCAGGCTTTTTCAGGTAGACAGTTACCGGTAGCTGGAGTGACCGTTACAGGTAGTCAAGGGAGCATGGGGCACATGGGTTGTGTCACTCGCAGCCTGGTGGCCAGGCGAGGCACATTGGGCGAGTGGGTTGCTCCTTTCGGCCACAAAAGAAGTGGCCCATTGGCCAGGCAAGGTGCATGGGTCACGTCACTCGCTCTTTTTGGCCATGAAAGAAGCAGCCCAGTGGCCAGGTGAGGCATGTGGGGGGGAAATTAAGACACCCCTCAAAAAGAAGTCCTAGCTGTTTTTTCAGGGGTCAAAAGAAAATAAGACCCGGTCGTATTTTTGAAGAAACAAAGTAGTTTATATTATTATGTAAAAGCAAAAAGTTGTGGTTTGATGTTAATGCTTTATTTTACTGCAACAGAGGAAGTCGGAAGTCTTTTCTTTTTCTTTTCTTTTTCCCAACCCTTCCTCACTTCTCTTCCCCCTTCCCTCTCCCACTGCTTTCCTATTAACTTTTGTATGTTGTATCTTACCATAACCTAATAAAATGTTTAAAATTGAAAAAAAAAAAAAAGAAGAGTGGTATGGAACTAGAAGATCTATTTCTGGAAAATCAGGAGCCCACTTTCCCACACTAAAAGGAAGTGATCAACCTAAGTCTGGTTTCATGCAGCTTCAATAAGACTTGACAATATGCCTTTGAGGTTTGATATACCTGCAATCTTGATCTATGAATAAAGAAAAAGGGGAGGAAAGTTTGCAGAAAACTTTTTGGGTTGTAAGTATTCAAAATAAAAGGAGGAGGGGAAAGCCCAATGCAACAGTTCTTCGAACTTGAGCACAAAAGAACATTGGCTTTATTGAAGGAAATCAAAGCAAAGATGCACAGTCTCCATAAGATAAAAGCACCAAGGCTACACTGCTTCTGAAACTTCTGAAGATGTTGGTTTTAAACTGAAAATCTAGCCACAGGTTAGCCAACTTTTCTTCCTCTTTGCAAGTTCCTGGATATGTGTCGAATATTAAATCTTTTTTAAAAAACACAATTCAGCTATTTATAAATTCCACATACTGCCAATTCCCAACAGCTTTGTACGTCTATTGGTAAGTCCTTGCTCACCAACTGATTTATTTAGTGACAATATTTTTAAAAAAGCTTTGCAACCAGTCTTCAAGACCTCAAGACTGTAGCATCTTGTAGTCACGCGATCGCCATTTGCATACTTCCCAACTAGTTTGCAACAAGCAAAGTCCGAAAGCTCGGAAGATTAAACCTCTGGTCCGGGTGACTGACCCAGATTGGATCCTGCAACATAATCCTGGGACATGTCTATTAACCTTCATCCCTTCTGGATCCTGCCATAGGATCCTTCTTCAAAAGTTGTTTTAAGGAAAGGCGGGTAGGAAATGGAAAAGTAGGAGAACTGAGTGAGATGGAAGGTAGAAAAGAAAATAGGATATAGTGTTCATTTGTCTTGTAAATCCTGTTTTCCCTCAACATACCCGTGTTTTCCTGAAAATAAGACACAGTCTTATATTTTGGGGGCTCCAAAATTGTCTTCTTTTTTCCACGTATACGAAGCCCAGTTCTTCTGCTTGCTCGCAGCCACAACGGAGCAGGTAAGCTGAGACATGGTGGAACAGAGTGGGTGGGTGGGTGGGTGGGTGTGGAGACTCAACTTTGTATCTCTTGGCTTTCCCGCAGCCCACGGGGTGCGTTGTGATTGCCTGCTTTCGTCCCGCATCTCTGCTGCCATCTGCTGCTGGCACAGCCGTGGGAAGACAATCCTCCCGTGGCCGGCCACCTGCTCTGGCCCACCAACTCTTGGCTTTTCCACATCCTGCATCCTGCCTCCCCCTGCCTCTGCCTCCGCCTGCTGCTTGGACAGGTAATCAACTCACCTGCGCTATGCAGTCTGCCTCCGGTGCTGGCCATGCTCTCCTGCTGCTGATGACCTTAGCTAGGGCTTATTTTTGAGGTAGGGCTTATATTAGGAGCATGTTAAAAATTAGGCTGGGGCTTATTTTTGGGTTAGGTCTTATTTAGGCAAAACAGGGTATGATTCTTTAAGAGCCTTGGTAGTACAGTGGTCTAAAGCACCCTGTTATTAACACAGCTGCCTGCAATTACTGCAGATTCGAATCTTACTAGGCTCAAGGTTGACTCAGCCTTCCATCCTTTCTAAGGTAGGTTAAATGAGGACCCAGTTTGTGGGGGCAATAAGCTGACTTTGTATAAATATACAAAAGGATGAAGGCTATTGCTTAACGAATTGTAAGCCGCCCTGAGTCTCCGGAGAAGGGTGGCATATAAATCAATTTTTTTTAAAAAAATGAAATTTTTGGGTGAGTATGAGTAATTATTGGGCTTATCTTGGCTAACCCTCCACAGATGACATTCAAAAACAAGAACAATGTTTCTTAATGATGTTATAAAGTACTCCTAATTTTTGCTGGTGTTAAAACGCAACTATTGTATTTGTTCAAATAAATTTGCTTCCCATCCCCATGGGTGGCATGTGTCTTCCTCAATTTGTAATCCTCTACCAGATTTAATCTTCTACCAGATTTAATCACCTAGGCCAGTGATGGCTAACCTTTTCCGGACCGAGTACCCAAAGTGCACACACGCATGTGAATGTGCATGTATGTGCTGAACCCCCAAAATGCAATGTACACATGGGCCCTGCGCATGCACCCCATCCCCCCTCAGTCCCCTGCATGTGAGCATGGCCCACCCAACCCCCAAGCATGTGTGTGTGCCCCTCTGCAGCATCCCATGTGCTGCAGAGACCCATAGACCAGCTGGCCAATGGGAAGCACACACACATGCACAGCGGAGCTGAACTGGGGTGATGGCTCATGTGCCATCGGAGAGGGTGCTGAATGCCACCTCTGGCACACATGCCACAGGTTCACCATCATGGCCCTAGCATTTTGTATGTATCCACACAATTCCTTGACAAATAACTTAACTGTCTTTTATTCATTTTCAGCATACAAATAATTCTTTTCAAGGGCCTTGACTTTCTTAGCCACTGGGTATCAGGTTTTTCTAAGCACCTAGAATTCAGCCTATGAAGACCCCCTCACGTATATGTTCAACGTATTGAAATGTTATGTTCACGTAAGCATATTTTGTAAGAGTGCAAAATTTTATTCCTGCAAATGTTGACATAAAGTAATTTGTTCCATGCCTCTTGGGGTTCAAAATGCAATCAGAATTTAATCAGAACATGACCTTTTGAATTTCCTGAATGATGCAACACACTTTTCAGCTCCAGATATCAATGTGCTTTTTTAATAAAATAAAATAAAATAAAATACATATTTGTAAGAAATTTGGATCTACGGACTATTGTGGAAACGGTATGAAATGGATTTATAATTGAACTACTAGAGCCTCAACGGTAAACTGGGAAATCATCTTATTTCTTTTTCAAACTTCTAGCTTGTCAATTTGGTAGGTGTAATCTCCATTATATTTGGAAGGTTCCAAATGATAGAAAGTTGAACTTACATAAAGGTTCAATTCAGAGATAAGCCACATTCAAGCAAGAATTTTAACCGTGTACAACAGCAATTTAAAAAAAAAAAATAGCCAAACCGCAGAGAACCAGTAGAATAACACAAAACAATCTTTCAGAATTGCCTTTATTAAATTCTGACAAATGTCCTCTTCGTGCTTTCCTGCAGAACAGATCTCATTTGATAGTTCTTTGTTTTTACGTGTTTGAAACAGAAGCGTGGAATAGCTGAGAATGTAGATGGGATTTCTTTTTAATTGTCAGTTTTGGCAATTAGAGTGGTCTGGGCAGTTATGCTTTAAGGGCAAAGCAGGAAAAATGAATAAAGAAGAAAAGGATGAAACACTGCATGAATTATGAGAATGTATGCTTTCTAGGAAACTACAGGCAGATTTACGTTATGCAAATTCTTCAAAATACAGTAGTGGCCAACATTGTGGAAATCTTTTGGGAAAAGTGTATTTTCTAAAACTAGCTAATAACACCACTTTTTTTTTGGAGTAGTACCATAACATTATATATCAATGGAAAGATAATTTAATCAAGAATGTAATGCGATCACTTTTATGAAGGATTTGCTATTAGAATAGCAGTTACAGTACAAAGAAGAAAAGTGAAACCCATAGAAAAAATGAAATGTAAATAAATTAACACCATAGAAAAAATGAGATATACAAAAATTATGTCAGTTAATACTTAGTTGGGTAACCTTTAGAATGAATTACGGCCTTACAACGTCTTCCCATGGAGTGAACCAAGTCTTTCAGTTCTGCAGCTGTTATCATGTGAAACCGAGATTGAATGATTACTTCAATTAACTGAGTTTTATTGCTGGGTCGCTTCTGACTAAGAAGTTTCTTTAGTCGGCCCCATAGATTTTCAATTGGGTTAAGGTCTGGGCCCAGGCCATTCCAGCAGTGGAATAGGATTATCTGGAAACTCAAAAAAAAAAGTGATGTTATTAGCCATCAAACCTCAAAAATACACTTTTCCCAAAAGGTTTCCCCAATTTTGGCCACTACTGTATATCCTTTGCAATGTGCAGGAGTACATAAGAAGCATCTTTTCACATCAGTTGAGTGGTCTTGTTGCACTGCGGGCTAACACAACCCAAAAAATGTTCCTATCCTTCCTATTTAAGAAGAGATTGGCTGACCATTTGTCTGTAATGGTACAGAGCTTCCAGCTTGAGCAGGGGGCTGGATTATAAGAGGTCCGAGGTCCCTTCCAATTCTGTTATTCCAACTCTATTATTCTGTAATTTTGCTTTTTTATTTCCCACCTTCTGAAATAGCTACACAGGTATGGGGGGGGGGGAATTCAAGGGTCTGACTGAGTTGAAGAAATGATGCTTTGCACGTGCTGCATTGCAAAGCATCTGTTTGAAAGGAGTGCACCATCCGGATTTACGTGATATGGTTTACTAGTCCTTCCTAGAATACTGTCAAAGATTAACAGAGTTGGAAGAGACTTTGTAGGTCATCTAGTCCAACTGCCTATCCAAACAGGAGACCCTACACCATTTTTGACAGATGGCAGTCCAATCTCTTCTTGAAAGCCACCAGTGATGAAGCTCCCACAACTTCCGAAGGCAACTTCTGTTCCATTAGTTGATTGCTCTCACTGTCAGAAAATTTCTTCTTATTTCCAGGTTGAATCTCTCCTTGTTCAGTTTTCATCCAGTACTCCTTCTCTGGCCTTCAGGTGCTTTGGAAAATAGCTTGACCCCCTCCTCTCTGTGGCAGCCCCTCAAATATTGGGATACTGCTATCATGTCTCCCCTGGTCCTTCTCCTCACTAGACTAGCCATGCCAATGTTGAGACTCTAGAAAGAGTGCAGAGAAGAGCAACCAAGATGATTAGGGAACTGGAGGCTAAAACATGCAGGATCTGGGCATGGCTAGTCTAGGAATAATGGATGGAAACTGACCAAGGAGAGATTCAACTTGGAAATAAGAAGAAATTTTCTGACAGTGAAAGCAATCAACTAATGGAACAGAAGTTGCCTTCAGAAGTTGTGGGAACTTCATCACTGGAAGCTTACAAGAAGAGACTGGACTGCCATCTGTCAGAAGTGGTGTAGGGTCTGCTTGGGCAGGGGAATTGGACTAGATGACCTACATGGTCCCTTCCAACTCTTTTAATCTGTATATGAAAGCTAAAGAACATAGGGAGAAATTGTCACGTAATATGAGAGGTTTTGATTTTTAGAGGAAAGTTCAGTATAGTTGAATAAGAAAGTGGGTGACTTTGGGCCAGTTACAATCTCTCAGCCCTAGGAAGCATGCAATGGTAAACCACTTTTAAAATCTTGCCAAGAAAACTGTAGGGACTTGTCCAGGCCACGATCAAGAAGAAGACTGACTCAAAGGCACCAAAGAATGTAAAGGAATAAAAATTTCATCCCAAGGGCCACAGAAGGTCAACCAACATTCCCTTGGTTCTCCTGAAACCACCCCTCAAAATAGACGTTGTGTCTGGAAGCCATCTTTTGATTTAGGCCTTCAGACCTGCCACATTTACTATTGTGGGAAACTGGGAGGGAGGATTGTATGGAGCAGGGTTGAGGTATAGTCATAATAACATTCCTTTCTCAGAGAGTCAAGGACATCTTGCCCTGCACCTGGATGGAGGAAGCTGGGAGACATCTCCAGTTGGGATGGTGCTTTGAATGGACTCTGTGATGACCAAGTGGGTGTTGGGTAGGGACTTGAACTTTTCTTTGGGTGGGGAAAAGCTGGAAACTTTCAGATTCTGGTTTTCCCAGATGTGCCACAATGACATCTCTAATAAAATTCCTTATGCACAGTCACTCATGCTCTTGTCACTTCTCGCCTGGACTACTGCAACGCTCTTTACATGGGGCTCCCCTTGAGGAGCACCCGGAGGCTCCAACTGGTCCAGAATGCGGCTGCATGGGTGATAACAGGAGCAACATGGCGCTCCCATATAACACCTCTCCTGCACGAGCTGCACTGGCTCCTGGTGGTCTTCCGGGTGCGCTTCAAGGTGTTGGTTCTCACCTTTAAAGTGCTCCATGGCTTAGGGCCAGGGTATTTACGAGACCACCTTCTGCTACCGATAACCTCCCACTGGCCAATACGCTCTCACAGAGAGGGCCTCCTCAGGGTGCTGTCAGTCAAGCAATGTCGGCTGGCGGCCCCCAGGGGGAGAGCCTTCTCTGTGGGAGCACCCGCCCTGTGGAATGAGCTGCCTCCTGGAATACAGCTGATCCCAGATCTCTGCACTTTCCGTAAGGCCCTGAAGACATTTTTATTTCAGCAAGCCGGCCTGGCCTGAATAGGTTTTATGGGTTAGTTTTTAATTGTATAGCTTGGGGTTTTAAATTGGGAGGCCGATTAATTTAATTTATTTTTAGTTATCTTAACTTTTATATTGTATGTTATTTTAATTTTCGGCTGTTCACCGCCCTGAGTCCCTTCGGGGAGAAGGGCGATATATAAATTCAATAAATTATTATTATTATTATTATTATTATTATTATTATTATTATTATTATTATTATTATTATTATTATTATTATTATTATTTTAAAAAAATGGAACTTTGAGGGAACTCAAACCTCGGAGTTTTCTTTCATTGCGGAGGTGTTACTCGGAACCCTGACACCTTGTCCCCCTCTTCCCACTTTCTGAGTGTGGTTCTCACATTCCAGACAAACTGGATGCTTCCTTCAAGCTCTGGAAACTGTGCCGCTAAGGTCTCTCGTAAACATGGATTCATGGTATTCTTCCAAGTCTACCGCCTTGGTTGTGTTTTCCTTCTGTGAAAAGCCTGCACAGCTATAACTGTTTTAGTTAAAACAGTGTAACAGCTTGCACAGTGTGTTTCCTATCGAAAGTCTCTCTGGCCTATTAATTATACAGCATCAGACATTCTAATCAAATCCGTTTCCTTGGAAAAGGAAGGCTGACGTGAGTTAAGATACGAGTTAAGAAGAAACGTAGATGGAAATTGGTCAGGTAAGAAGTAGCCATAACCTCGGTTTTAAATTCTGTACCAAGTATGGGATTAAGCCTTCAGCTGCACTTCTGGTCTGGAATAGTATGGGCTTGAGCAGGGGGTTGGACTAGAAGACCTCCAAAGTCCCTTCCAATTTTGTTGTTCTGTTAGTCAGTAGAGCACAGAAATTTCTCCTGAAATTTTCCCACCAGTTTTCAATTGATGAGATGGAAAACTTGCTTTCATTTTTTTCCCCCCCAGAAGGACAAAGAATTTCTGGTGAAGTTCCCAAGAGTTGAGGATGGTGTTTCTGGAGTTATTTTAATCAAAAGAGACATAGAAATTGTTTTTTTTTTTTCTTTCATTATGCCATTGAATTCTCAACAATTGTAGCTTCTCTGGCTTCCCACAATTCTGGCAAAGCCCAATGAAAGAAATTTGGAAGAAATTGTTCAGACTGGGATTTTTATCCTGGGAATTATGGGCAACCAAGAAGGTTTCAGGATGATGGAAAGAGATGCCTCAGAAAAACACCAATAAAGGCATCCTTTATCACCTCTAAAAATAAACTCAAAAACACACCATGAAGAGAAGTTCAGAAATAATTCTCAAACACACGGAGAATAAAGCAGAAACACAAAAGCTTCATTTTAAGAGAAGATAACTTTTGGCAAATTCTGAAGCAAATTGCAGCGTGGCCTCCCTGCCCAGTCTATTGGTCTGTGATTGATGATGATGATGATGATGATGATGATGATGATGATGATGATGATAGCAACAGCACTTAGCAACAACACTTATTTATTTTATTTTATTTTATTAAATTTCTATACCGCCCTTCTCCCGAAGGACTCAGGGCGGTGAACAGCCAGAAGATAAAACACAGAAATACAAAATTTAAAATAAATTAAAACGAATTAAATAATTTAGGCTGAATTTTAAAATACCCCATTAAACAGATTAAAATTTATGTTTAAAATTTAAATTTAAAAAAGGAGAAGATTTAGGCCAGGCCAGCTTGAAGAAATAAAAACGTTTTAAGCGCGCGATGGAAGGTGCGAAGATCCGGGATCCTCCATATCTCCGGGGGGAGCTCGTTCCAGATCGTAGGTGCCCTCACAGAGAAATCTCTCCCCCTAGGGGCTGCCAGTCGACATTGTTTGGCCGACAGGACCCGGAGGAGCCCCTCTCTATGGGAGCGTACTGGCCGGTGGGAGGCTATTGGTGGTAGCAGGCGGTCCCGTAGATAACCAGGTCCTAAGCCATGGAGCACTTAGACTTATATATTGCACCATAGTGCTTTACAGCCTATTTACAGCCTAAGCAGTTTACAGAATCAGCCTATTGCCCCCCAACAATCTGGGTCCTCATTTTACTGACCTCGGAAGGATGGAAGGCGGAGTCAACCTTGAGCCGGTGAGGATCCAACTCCTGGCAGTGAGCAGTGAGTTAGCTTGCAATACTGCATTCTAGCCACTGCACCACTGTGACTCCTATGATGGTGATGATGATGGTAATCAAGTCATTTTTTTTTTACTGTTAGCGACCTCGTAGATCAATTTTTTTCCATGAAGTTTTATTCCTAAATTGATCCTTCAGCACTTCCAATGGTGAACTCATTCCCTCGGTCATTGAGTCCATCCACCATTGGTTGATTGCAGAGGTGGAATTCAGCCGGTTCGGACCGGTTCGGGAGAACTGGTAGTTCCTACATACTGCTGGCCCCGCCCTATCCTGTCCTTTATTTCCTGCTTTCTAGCTCATCTCAATCACGTTGCACAGCTGATTCCCCCCCCCACCCCCTGTTCTATTTACTGTTGCCAACTTGGAAGGTAAGCAGCTGAGCTTCTAAATGCTCCATTTTCAGCGCAAAGCACACACTCACCAAACCAGTTGTGAAACTGGCAGCATTTCACCACTGGTTGATTGTTCCCACTGTTAGAAAATTTCTCCTTATTTCAACCTAGAAATACGGAGAAATTTTCTGACAGTGAGAACAATCAACCGATGGAACAGAAGTTGCCTTCAGAAGTTGTGGGAGCTTCATCACTGGAAGCTTTCAAGACGAGACTGGACTACCATCTGTCAGAAATGGTGTAGGGTCTCCTGTCTGGTCAAGGGTTTGGACTAGATGACCTACAAGTATCTTCTAACTCTGTTAGTCTGTTCACCTTGCTGCTGGTTGTCCTCTTCTTCTCTTCCCTTCCATCTTTCCCATCATGAGATTCTTCTACATAATGCATCTGAAGAAGAATAATTTGCGTCTAGTCATTTATACCTCAAATTAGATTTGTCTTTACCAAGGTTTTTTAACAGAATCCTTGCTTATTTGTTTTTCAAGACGGATCTACAGAAGCGGACATACAAATTCTCTCTTTATTGACATCTTGTAGGAAAAAGACTGGCAGAACCCGAGAGTGGGGTTAAAAGAGGGATCAGCCTAGAATCCCTATGTAGCCGCAAAGGAAGTAATCTCAACCTCCCTTGAATTCCATTCACCCTGATCTAACTCCAAGCAGATGCTAACTATTAGTTGAGAAAATTCCTGCACATAGGAAATACAAGTTGGGCAGAAATGATCTCATAGATGACCCTCACTATGTCAAGGACCTAGGAGTACTCATCTCAAACGATCTAAGCCCCAGAGCTCACTGTAACAGCATTGCCAAAAAGGCACTAAGAATTGTTAACCTAATCTTGCAAAGCTTCTTCTCCGGTAACATTGTATTGCTAACTAGGGCATACAAAACCTTTGCCAGACCAATTCTTGAATACAACCAGGCTAAGAACCCCTTGCTAAAATTTTTGAAGCCCACCCCTGGTCACACGATCAAAATTCAGATGCTTAGCAACTGACTCATATTTACAATTTGTTGCAATATCCCAGGGTCATGCAATCCCCTTTTTTGCGACCTTCTGACGTGCGAAGGCAAGGGGGAGCCCAGATTTATTTAACGACCCCCTTACTAACAGAACAACGGCGATGATCCACTTAACAAACGTGGCCAGAAAGGTCAGAAAATGGGGCAGAACTCAACGTCTGTCCCGCTTAGCAACGGGAACATTGGACTCAACGTTGTGGTCGTAAATCGAGGATTATCTGTATCTTCTCACCTTGGGATCCCCTCCCCCTCCCCCCTCCCCCTCCCCCAGTTTTTCATCTGAAGTCAGAAATTGATCTTCCTCTTGGAAAATGCCGATCTGAAGCATCAGCTGGCATGTCAAAGGAAATGTAAGTTTGTAAGAATGTTGCTTATTTTTTATTATTATTATTTTTTGCAGTGACTGACTAGCAGGAGTGATGCTGCAGTTTTTAATACCTGTTCAATCACCAATTGACAGGTGCCCTCGAAATGTTAATATCCCTATCCAATAGACTGTTGCTATGATGAATGGAGAAAGACACTTTTCACCTAAACCTGACTGATTATAGAGAGCTGATTAATAACAACTTGGCGACTTGGATACGGTAGAAAACATTGGTAATTTTAAACCATCCAGGGATGGAAGCTGATGGATTTCCCAGGTCTTTTGACAGAACTCAGAAACACAAGAGTGAATTTTAACCAAACAGCAACATTCGGTAAGTCTTCCATTTCTGATCCTCGACTTCTGACACAATTGAGCCCAAAATTATCGTTGCTAAGCGAGACAGTTGTTAAGTCAGTTTTTTGATCCGTTTTACGAGCTTTCTTGCCACAGTTGTTCAGCAAATCACTGTGGTTGTTAAGTGAATCTGACTTCCCCCATTAATGGAAATCAATGAACTCAGGACACTGCAACTGTCATAATGCCAGTTGCCAAGTACCTGCATTTTCAAGCAGAATAGAGCTGGAAGGGACCTTGGAGGTCATCTAATCCAGCCCCATGCTCAAACAGGAGACCCTATACTATTTCAGACAAATGGTTGTGCAATCTTTTCTTAAAAATCTTCCAATGATGAAGCACCCACAACTTCTGAAGGCAAGTTATTCCACTGGTTAATTGTTTTCACTGTTAGGAAGTTTCTCCTTAGTTTTAGGTTGCTTCTCTCCTTGATTAGTTTCCATCCGTTGTTCCTTGTCTTGCCTTCAGGTGTTTTGGAGAATAACTTGACCCCCTCTTCTTTGTGGCAGCCCCTGAGATATTGGAACCCTGCTATTATGTCACCTCTGGTCCTTCTTTTCATTAAACTAAAAGGTAACGGTTCCCCTCTCACATATGTGCTGGTTGTTCCTGACTCTAGGGGGCAGTGCTCATCTCCATTTCAAAGCCGAAGAGCCAGCGCTGTCCGAAGATGTCTCTGTGGTCATGTGACCGGCATGACTAAACACCAAAGGCGCACGGAGCACTGTTACCTTCCCACCAAAGGTGGTCCCTATTTTTCTACTTCCATTTTTTACGTGCTTTCGAACTGCTAGGTTGGCAGAAGCTGGGACAAGTAACGGGAGCTCACTCCATTATGCAGCACTAGGGATTCGAACCGCTGAACTGCCGACCTTTCGATCGACAAGCTCAGCGTCTTAGCCACTGAGCCACCACGTCCCAAGTTCTACTTTCATTAAACTAGACATCCCCAATTCCAGCAACTGTCCTTTATATGTTTTAGCCTCCAGTCCCCTAATCATCTTTGTGGCTCTTCTCTGCAGTTGTAGTGCAACAGAGCCATAATCCTGAGTGCTGTAGATAATTTGCAGGTATACAAATCCTGCCAAGATCACTTAACTAGTTCTCCCTTCCCTACTTGGAAAGTTTTGGGTGTTGAGAACCCCCCTCCCCCTAGCCAGGAAGGTTTTATATGAGAAATTACATTGGCATAGACCACTCTTAAGTCTGCTCCTCTTGAAATATTATCAAGGAGGCATGCTGGGCTGCGGTAGAAATAGAACTGACCTGTGGCGGCCCTTGAGTCCGTGGGAATCCTAGTTTTTAAATATTGTTTTTGGCTCTCTCTCTCTCTCGATTTACCTGCCTTTAATGTTTGTTTAATTTATTGAGGAAAGTTTGCAACCTGAACTGCAATTCCTTCTTCTAGGGAGCTTAAGTTTAAGCAGATCCCGTTTTAAAAACTGGAAACCAAGAACCGTAGCAAACGCAGGCCAAAAAGGATCATAAATAAATAATACAAGGCAATAATCAACCAGCAGCAATCGTTCATGGCGTGTATCGATCCGCCTTCCCCCGTCAATCCATACATTGACACCTTTAAAATTAATTAATTCTCTGCCACCTCCCCCCCCCCCAATGCAGTTTAAAATAAATTGATTGCCCCTTTGAGACTTCAGAAATTAAATGGTCTTCGAGAAACACAGAAACACAGGCATGTAATCCCCCTTTTTACCATTGATTTTTTCCCCCATTCATTTTTTTTAAAAAAAACAAAACCCACACATATACACAATCTAATCAGAGAAGCTTTTCTCCATTCTGCCTTTAGAAGGTCAACCTTTCTGAATTCCAGAATCCCTTGTGTATCAGAAGACCTTCTAGCATTAAGGATCAGAAGCCGGATGATAATCAGTAATGATAGCCATCTGTCCCCAATTCAGAACTAGGGATCAAATTTACTGATTGATTTGATTTGATTTCTATAGCTACTTATCTCAACAAGTGACCCTGGGTGCCATGCATCATAAAACAGAAAGCAATTAAAACCCTGCAAAATAAGATGAGATGAGATGAAAAGAGAAAGGGAGGGGAGGAGAGGAGGATGAGGAGAGGAGGTGGGGAGCAGCAGGGGAGAAGAGAAGAGAAGAGAAGAGAAGAGAAGAGAAGAGAAGAGAAGAGAAGAGAAGAGAAGAGAAGAGAAGAGAAGAGAAGAGAAGAGAAGAGGAGGTGAGGTGAGGTGAGGTGAGGTGAGGTGAGGTGAGGTGAGGTGAGGTGAGGTGAGGTGAGGTGAGGTGAGGTGAGGTGAGGTGAGGTGAGGTGAGGTGAGGTGAGGAGATGAGGAGGAGGAGGAGGAGGAGAGACGAGAAGAGAAGGGAAGGGAAGGGAAGGGAAGGGAAGAGAAGAGAAGAGAAGAGAAGAGAAGAGAAGAGAAGAGAAGAGAAGAGGAGGTGAGGTAAGGTGAGGAGATGAGATGAGATGAGGAGGAGGAGAAGAGAAGAGAAGAGAAGAGAAGAGAAGAGAAGAGAAGAGAAGAGAAGAGAAGAGAAGAGAAGAGAAGAGAAGAGAAGGTGAGGAGATGAGGAGATGAGGAGGAGGAGGAGGAGGAGGAGGAGAAGAGAAGAGAAGAGAAGAGAAGAGAAGAGAAGAGAAGAGAAGAGAAGAGGAGGTGAGGAGATGAGGAGGAGGAGGAGAAGAAGAGAAGAGAAGAGAAGAGAAGAGAAGAGAAGAGAAGAGAAGAGAAGAGAAGAGAAGAGAAGAGAAGAGAAGAGAAGAGAAGAGAAGAGGTGAGGTGAGGTGAGGTGAGGTGAGGTGAGGAGATGAGGAGATGAGGAGGAGAAGAGAAGAGAAGAGAAGAGAAGAGAAGAGAAGAGAAGAGAAGAGGAGGTGAGGAGATGAGGAGGAGGAGGAGAAGAAGAGAAGAGAAGAGAAGAGAAGAGAAGAGAAGAGAAGAGAAGAGAAGAGAAGAGGAGGTGAGGTGAGGAGATGAGGAGGAGGAGGAGGAAGAGAAGAGAAGAGAAGAGAAGATTGCTGCCCATCTCATCTACAGGCAACCCTGGGAGGCTTCCAAAACTTTAAAATCAGTAACCATTAAAAAGATAAAACAACAAATAATGCTAATACAGGTAGTCCTCAAATTATGACTACAATTGAGCCAAAAATTACTGTTGTTAAGTGAGATATTAATTGAATTTTGCCCCATTTTACAACCTTTCTTTCCACAGTGAAGTTAATGGCTGCAGTTGTCAAGTTAATATCATGGTTGCTAAATGAATCTGGCTTCCCCATTAACTTTGCTTGTCAGAAGGTCGCAAATGGTGATCCCATGACCTTGGGACAGCGCAACCGACATAGTTACAAGTCAGTTGCCAAGCATCTGAATTATAATCACACGGCCATGGGGATGCCACAGCGATTGTAAGTACGAAAAATGGTCCTAAGTCACTTTTTTCAGTATTGTAACTTCGAACGGTCACTAAACAAATGGTGACAAGTTGAGAGCTATTCGTATGTGGGCAGAGCTCCTTATGTGGGCCTTTTATAAATTGGAACATATAGGCATATAGCAAACTAAGATCATGGTTCCCGGCCCTCTCAATTCCTGGCAAATCGATGGGGAAGAAATGGAGGTAGTGACAGATTTTATTTTCCTGGGCTCCAAGATCACTGCAGTTGGGGACTACAGCCAAGAAATTAAAAGACGCTTGCTCCTGGGGAGGAAAGCCATGGCAAATCTAGACAGCATACTAAAAAGCAGAGACATCACCCTGCCAACAAAAGTGCGTATAGTCAAGGCTATGGTTTTCCAAGTTACAATGTATGGCTGTGAAAGTTGGACCATAAGGAAGGCTGAGCGCCAATGAATTGAGGCCTTTGAACTCTGGTGCTGGAGAAGACTCCTGCGAATCCCTTGGACTGCAAAGCGATCAAACCGGTCAATCCTAGAGGAGATCAACCCTGACTGCTCTTTAGAAGGCCAGATCCTGAAGATGAAACTTTGGCCACTTAATGAGAAGGAAGGACTCACTGGAGAAGAGCCTAATGCTGGGGATGATTGAGGGCAAAAGAAGACAACAGAGAACGAGGTGGCTGGATGGAGTCACTGAAGCAGTCGGCATGAGCTTAAATGGACTCCGGGGGATGGTAGAGGACAGGAAGGCCTGGAGGAACATTGTCCATGGGGTCACGATGGGTCAGATACGATTTCGCAACTAACAACAACAAAGGCATATAGCATGACTTCAGACGGATGACACATGACAGAAAACAACAATTCCAGCCATTGGAACCTCCATCACTTCCTACAACCTGCCCCAAATTTTGTATAAGCATCAAACCCAGAAATATTTCAGAAGGTAGGTTCCATAAATGTACATTTGTCATACATGGCGGGCCACATTTAATAATTTGGGGACATCAAAGGTCGCATTAAGTGAGCTAGAGTAGACAGGACCATTCATGTATTGGATTTTTAACCAGATGAAGTCTATTTTAGCACTTGCCCTTGTTCCTTTAAATGGTTCCCTCTTGAAAATAAAAGGAATCTATACTACTGGCTTGTTGCAAAATAAAGCTGTGGATAATGGAATAGGGGACACAGGAATATGTGATTAATGGAATCTCATTATTCACTTCCTTTCTTTAATTCTTTGATCTAAAATATGGCAGACAATCGAAGTCTCTTAGCCAATTAAAAAAAAATACAAATTTAAAATGGAAACATAAAAAAAAAAAATCAACATTAGATCCATAGGTATGGATCTATCCCTGATATGGATTTGTCTCTCCTTTCTTTTCGGATTCTCAGTTCTCTTAATTTTATCGTCCTATTATGTCGTGGAATTGCGCAGCAAGGTGTCCGAATGGAGTCAGAGATGCTGAACTTGTTCTTCTTCTTGTGCCATATCCATCATTGGATGTTGGCAATCATGTTGGTGATCCTATTTTTATCAACAGCTGCTGCTGAGTTTTGTCCAAACAAGCCCCTTAGATTTTGAAGCCATGATGTTCTTCTTGCTGAATTTGTAGTTTTATATAAATGAATATAAAGGTAAAGGTTCTCCTCGCACATATGTGCTAGTCGTTCCCGACTCTAGGGGGCGGTGCTCATCTCCGTTTCAAAGCCAAAGAGCCAGCGCTGTCTGAAGACCTCTCCATGGTCATGTGACCAGCATGACTAAACGCCAAAGGCGCACAGAACGCTGTTACCTAGCCCATCAAAGGTGGTCCCTATTTTTCTACTTGCATTTTTTACGTGCTTTTGAACTGCTAGGTTGGCAGAAGCTGGGACAAGTAATGGGAGCTCACCCCGTTACGCGGCACTAGGGATTCGAACCACTGAACTGCCAACCTTTCGATCGACAAGCTCAGTGTCTTAGCCACTGAGCCACCAGGTCCCTTATATAAATAAATATATTTACAGTAAATAAGATAGGCAAACAGAAGCATCGTCAAGTAAATCAACACAATGGGAACATCATCCAGTAAATCACAGAAGAAAAAGGCAGGGAGGGGAACTCTCCCTCCACATGCATAGTAACCAATCACAATGCTGATTGCTTCACACAGGAGCCAGCACTCCGGTACCACTCAACCACAACTGTGCATTATGGTTCACTGCACAACCCCACTGACAACCCTGAAACTGGCCTGACTGAGGCCATTTTGAGACTTCAGCGCTGACACACTGGAGATGAGGGACAGGGAGGGGGAAACAGAGATAGTTGGGGTGTCGTGGTCAAAACAAAATACTTTCTCTTGGGAACCAAGGACATTCCTGCAGGTGCTCGGAAGGAGGGGACTGGAGTCACCTAGCAACTGGACAGTATCCTGATTGGACATGTGACTTATTGTTTTTAGAAAGTGAAAAAAAATACTTTTAATTAGGTGAAAACCGCGGGAATAGTCAGAGTCGGTTTTCACCAGCCTGTGCCAATATGACATATCCAATAAAATTATTCTTTGAGGAATCTACCTGCTTCAGAGTTTTGTTTGCTATGGGTATATTACTTGGAACCTTGACACCCACTGCTCCAGCTATTAAATTTATCTTACCATATTATCTAATATTTAAAAGGGGTTGCTTCCTCACCCTAGATACTGTAGCTAGTAATAGCCTGTAAATATTTATTTAGTCAACATTTGGGTGTTTAATGGAACTTTGCTCCCTCAGATTGCTTTTCCCTCTCTCACTCTTTGTATTTTATTACACTGCTCAAAAAAATAAAGGGAACACAAGCAGAAGACATGCGAGATCCGAATGAATGAAATAGCCTTATTAAATACTTTGTTCATTACATACAGTAGTTTTGTGTCCCCTTTAGTTGTTTGAGCAGTGTATAAACTACTGTATGTAAAGAACAAAGTATTTAATAAGGCTATTTCATTCATTCGGATCTCGCATGTCTTCTGCTTGTGTTCCCTTTATTTTTTTGAGCAGTATATTTTTTTTAAAGTTATCCTAAAATTCCCAGTTGCATGTCTTATGTGTCTACTGTCATTTTTGGCTATGTGACAATTACAGGAATGAATCATAATGAGAAACTAAATTGCTTTCTCTACTCTCCACCACAAAGAGAATCTTAACCAATTAGGACTTACTGCTACCGGCTTACTTTTTAAGAGAGGGTTATTATACTGTTATACAACTACCTGATATATTCTTGTCCCTAAGCACTACATTAAGAGCTATTTTCTTTTCTAATTCTCAGATTATTTGATTGTTAGTCCCCCCATTCTAGTCAGAGCCTGTTAACCTCATTTTGTTACTAGTATACTTCTTTAATAGCATCGTACATAATCTATATTTCACAAATTCAGTTTGCCTTTAGTGTTCATCCAATAGGGATTTTTGTTATTATCTTCTGCTCTAGGCAGTAGCAAGGAGGATATGAGGTAGGGGTTTAAAAATAGAAGCAACATCCAATTATCATGCTATTGCAATAGGACCCCTTCAGAAAAATTATACCATTTTTAATAGTCACTGGGAGTCAGGTGGCATATGCGTTTAATAAATTATTATGATTCGTCACATAGTCAGCCAGATGTTTAGACAGGATTTGTCACTTTTATCCATCTGTCGAGTCCTCCCCAAGGACCTGAGATAGACAGAAGTTGTTGTCTGATGGTGTTAAAGGTATCATCACAAGATGTAAGCTGTTTCAAGTAAAGCTGCCTTTTACAATTGACTAATGATGATTTTGTCAATGCTGATGGTGTTCTAGTTGGGTTCCACCATCCTTGGATTGCACCAAGGAGCCTATTACTTTGGTAATATGCCACATGGTAATGTACTTATATTTATAGGTCTTTGTATCTTATGATTTTATTTTATTTTATTTTATTTTATTTTATTTTATTTTATTTTATTTTATTTTATTTTATTTTATTTTATTTTATTTTATTCTACTCTACTCTACTCTACTCTACTCTACTCTACTCTACTCTACTCTACTCTACTCTACTCTACTCTTCTCTGAGCTATTATGAGCTCTGATGGTGCAGTAGTTAGAATGCAGTACTGCAGGCTAATTCTGCTGATTGCCGGCTGCCTGCAATTTGACCAACCCAGATTGGATCCTGCAACATTATCCTGCGACACCTATATTTCCCATCAGTCTATTACTTGGTCTGTTTCTGGCCCCACCATTTCTTGCTTGAAGACAAGTGATATTTCTTGTAGATCTTCCAGTTCATTGCTAGCTTCTCATGCCACGGTTTGTAGTCATTCAGTGCCATCTTCTTGCAGTATTATTATAACGGAGGCAGTTATCACCCAGAATATCCATCTCTATAGCCTCCGACCTTTAGAGGAATGGTCTGATCACACGAAATATCTTTATTGCAGTAGCACAATGCATGGATATATATTTTTTCCCTGTCTGAAGACTGTCTGATTAATATCATCACTTCACAGGTGCTGAGCAACCTAGAGGAGCACAAAATGTGGCAACGCTGATCTTAAACAGTATCTGAAGATGATGGATAGCTATCTCCCCACCTGGTTACAGGTGCAACAGAATAAAACCATTCTACACATTTGAGTGAGCAAAGCCCATTTCTGTTATCATCTTGTGAACAAGATATGTCACAGTTGGCTAAGAGACACAAGTCTTACCTGATGGCGCATGAAAGGAAAGCACTGAGAGCCATCGCACTTCTTTTCTTCCAGAAGGTCAGCAAGGATTATTTTTCAGTCATGTTTTCATTTGATTAATGGATCCTGTAGATCTTATAGAGCATTGCACACCAGAACAACTAGACACAAGGACAGTTTTTTCCCCAAATGCCATCACTCTGCTAAACAAATAATTCCCTCAACACTGTCAAACTAGTTACTAAGTTTGCATTACTATTAATTTTCTCATCGTTCCTATCACCCATCTCCTACCACTTATGACTGTATGACTGTAACCTTGTTGCTGGTATCCTTAAGATTTATATTGACTGTTTCCCTATGACCATCATTAAGTGTTATACCTTATGATTCTTGATGAATGTATCTTTTCTTTTATGTACACCGAGAGCATATGCACCAAAGACAAATTCCTTGTGTGTCCAATCACACTTGGCCAATAAAGAATTCTCTTCTCTTCTCTTCTCTTCTCTTCTCTTCTCTTCTCTTCTCTTCTCTTCTCTATTCTCTATTCTCTATTCTCTATTCTCTATTCTCTATTCTCTATTCTATTCTATTCTATTCTATTCTATTCTATTCTCTATTTTGTTCTATTTTCTATTCTAGACAGGAAATTGCCTGACCCACACACAAAAAGCCCCTCCTATCTTGACCTTCTCTGCATATATATTTTCCATAGTGCACAGGTTGTCCTCAACTTACGACCACAGAACAAAATTTCTGTGGCTAAGTGAGACAGTTGTTCAGTAAGTTTGGCCCCTTGTTATGACTTTTCTTGCCACTGTTGTTAAGTGAATCCCTGCAGGTGTTTAGTTAGTAACCCGGTTGTTAACTGAATCTGGCTTCTCCATTGACTTTGCTTGTCAGGTGGACGCAAAAGGCGATCACATGACCTGGGACACTGCAACGGTCATAAATATGAGCCAAACATCTGGTGCAGTGCTTTAGAGTGCAGAACTGCAGGCTACTTCTGCTGACTGCCGGCTGCTTGCAATTTGGCAGTTGGAATCTTACCAGGCTCAAGGTTGATTCAGCCTTCCATCCTTCCGAGGTAGGTAAAATGAGGACCCAAATTGTTGGAGGCAATATGCTGACTCGGTAAACTGCTTAGAGGGGCTGTAAAGCACTATAAAGCGGTATATAAGTCTAAGTGTTATTGCTATTGCTTAGAGGGGGCTGTGAAGCACTATTAAGCGGTATATAAGTCTATTGCTTAAAGGGGGGTGTAAATCACTGTAAAGCGGTATATAAGTCTAAGAACTATCGCTATTGCTTAGAGAGGGCTGTAAAAGACTGTAAAGCGGTATATAAATCTAAGTGCTATCTCTATTGCTATTACTATTTTGAATAGGAGACCGAGACCATGGGGATGCTACAATGGTTGTAGGTGTGAAAAACGGTCATAAGTCTCTTTTTTCAATACCGTTGTAACTTCGAATGGTCACTAAATGAACTTTTTTGTAAATTGAGGACTACCTGTATGTAGAATGCATTGAATTAAAAAAAATAAACTTCATTATGTAAGTCCCATCTTTTTTGATCGGTGGCTTGGTTCAGACGAGAAGCAGATTTATTCCCATCATGAAAATGAAGCGAAATACAGAGGGAGAGGGAGAAATAGTTTTGTTTAAATTAAAATTTAGCACCTTCCTTTGATCTATCTTTGGAGGATAAAACAGATTATAAATCACAGAAGGGTCTTGGTTACGTAGGGCATAAATGAACAAAAAGGGCATTGTAGTGTGTGTTTTTTGTGAAGACTGAGGGGGAGGTAAATTCAGCAAATCACTGCGAACCTACCAACTCAAGGAAGAAAAATTAAAATCTCACCAAACTGTGTCATCAGTTCAGCGCTAGAGAAAAACAGCTCAGAGCTACGAAACAGGTCATTTCCTGCCAACTCAACAAGAAGTGTTACAAATGAAATTACGATGCTAAAGATAGAAGGGAACTTTCAAATGCTGGGCTGAACAGTTGGACATCTCTTTAAAATGTCTTGACCGCATAGCGACGAATGGATAAATTTCAATTATTCTATTCTACATCCATTTTCTCTCCTACCCAAATATAAACGGCTAAAAAAGATGGACGAAGAGATAGAAGTTCAAGCCCAAATGTGGAAAAAAACGAGGACCTGCATAAAGGCCACCAAGGGTTTGCTGATGATTCAGGATATAAATATGATAAATACATAAATTACAACAGTCTTTACACTTAGCTTTCAGGTACGTACAGTATTGTTTTTACTAACTCAGAATCAGTGGTGGGATTTAAATAATTTAACAACTGGTTCTCTGCCCTAATGACCAGCTGGGTGGGCGTGGTCATAGTGGGCGTGGCCAGGGGGTGTGACAGGCAGCACTTGGCCTCCTGCACCTTCCCGGGAGCAAAAACAGGCCATGGGGGAGGCTGCACCGCACCCTCTCCGCATGCCAATTTGTGCCTAGTAGGCCTCTCTGCAGCCTCCTGGGAGCAAAAATGGGCCACAGAGGGGCTACACCCCCTGCACCCCGTTTTGGGCCTAGTAGGCTTCTCTGCAGTTACCTGGGAGCCAAAATGAGGCACATGGGATCTCCTGGAAGGGGTGAGGCAGGAAGAGGAGGAGCCATCCAGCAGTTTAACAACCAGTTCGCCCGAACTGGCCCGAACCGGCTGAATCCCACCACTGCTCAGAATGTTTTATTGGGAATATAAAAATGTATTCAGCTTTAGATGTCCGGTGTCTGCTTCAACAAGCTTTTAAAAAATAATAATGTCATCCAATTTCACAAACATGAACATTTTTTTCCCATTGCAAGTTGTGCTGGTGTTTATCATATTTATAGCCTGTATTTCCTTTAAGAATTTTAGGTGGGAAAAATTATCTACCAAATCAGTCCTGTGAAGTAATGAGAGGAAATGGAACTTTCTGGTTGATACTGTATTTTCTTGACCTTAGTCAAGGTCTTTCTTTGACCTGTCAAAGTCAAGGCCCGGGGGCCGGATATGGCCCATGGAGTGCTTAAATCTGGCCCAAAGGGCTGCCCTGGAAACAACAAAGTACCAGGCCGTGGTGCCTCTGCCAGCGAAAGCGGGCTCCCAATCTCCGTTTTCAGCTGGGACGGCCTTCTGCAACCCTCTGCCAGAGAAAACAGAGCTTGGGAGGGTGGCCATAAGATAAGGTAAGTCTTAAGGACTGCCTGTGTGGATCTTATTCCCATTTCTTCCACTCTTATTTAGTCTCTTCTTCTAAGGATTTAGGAGCTTACTTGTAGCTAATCGCTTTGGAGGTTAAGTCTGGACCGGTGGATCTTCTTGCAGCTGTTTCTGTATCTCATGATTCTCTGTAGTACAATGATTTGAATGCCTTGCATTAGTGGCCCTGAGAGGGAAGAAGAGGCTTGGCAATAGCAATAGCACTTAGACTTATACACTGTTTTACAGTGCTTTACAGTCCTCTCTAAGCAGTTTACAGAGTCAGCCTATTGCCCACAACAATTTGGGTCCTCATTTTACCCACCTCGGAAGGATGGAAGGCTGAGTCAACCTTGAGCCTGGTGAGATTCGAACAGCCAAATTGCAGGCAGCCGGCAGGCAGCAGAAGTAGCCTGCAGTGCTGCATTCTAACCACTGCACCACCATGGCTCACCATATAGACCAGGGCTGTCAAACTCCCGGCCGGTGGGCCAGATGTGTTACGCGCTGGCTACACCCATGCCCAGTTTAGTGAAAGGGGGGAAAGTCCCAGTATGTCACATGACACCAACATGATGACATGAGTTTGACACTCTTGATATAGACTATATAGAAGGTTCTGCACATCGCCCCAAATGCCTTGTGGCATCCTTTCCCCATTCCACAACTATCATTCTGAATATTAATGTGCTGGAAGTGATCTATTCCTTTGTCACTGGAAAGCTTATTAAGATGAAATGCTTGCCTTTGCTCATCATCAGTCTGTCGCGGAAGTTGAGAAGCTTAACTACATCGAGACCCTGTTTTCTAATTTCAGGGAAACAAAATATCTCTGCATCAAGAGAAAGAGGGATATCCTGACCTCTCAGAATGCTTAATTCTCTGGGTCTCTTTTTTTAGGTCTTGCTTCCTATGTGGCTCATTCTTGATGGCATTGGACCCGCATTATATATTCATGTTTGTTTCATCCCAACAGACGTCCTTCATCACTCCGTCCCATATATAACAATGGGAAAAATGCTTTTGCATTGTGCTGATGTAATTATACCCATACTATTAATGGCTGTATCTTTCTCCTAAATCTTACGCAGGCACATCTGGGCTCCCATACAGCCGTGGAAGTTAATAAAATTCCTGATTCTGGTAGCGGGCCGGAATGAATAATGCAACACAATATCCGTTGCTTCCTTATCCCCCCCTCCTTCCCTCCTTTGTTTCTTCCATGGGGCTGTCAAATTTAGTTGTCAGTTCAATGAACCTAAAGTCCAGGTTGGATTATATAGTCAAATATTTCTCATTAATAACTGGCTGCCTCGATTGCAGATAAGACCTTGGATTTGTATAGGTAGAAATAATGAGAAGCTACTGGCTTTATAACAACTTATCATTACAATTCCTGCGTTGTTTTAGGCAGTGGGGTATGAATGAATTTCAAGAGAAGGGTCTCAAATTTCATGCATCAGAGGCCTCCTCTCATTCTGGATGCATATTCTTTACAGTTGCTACAGAAGTTGATTGAGTGAGCCCTACTGATACTTAAAGTGTGTCTGGATGCATACATAATGCCAATTTGAGCACTTGTGTATGTGTGTGTACATATGTATGTTAAAAAAAGAAGAAGGTCACAACGGCCAAAACACACAAAGGAATTTAAGCTTGCAAGGGATAAAATACTGGAAATATAGTCAGTACAGTAAGATATGGTGAAAACACAGCAGTAAGAAAAAAGGAAAGGAAAGGAGAAACGTACAGCTTGGAAAAGACAATAGGAAGGATAACAGTTGATGGGGGGAAAGCATTTCAACTTCTTTTCTTTGGCCTTCTTATAAAAAAAATTACATTCAGACTTAAGCGAAATGAAGGACAGAAGGAATGGCAATCTGCATGAACGTAGGACAATCTTTCCCAACCTCAGCCAGACCTAGGGATTTCAACTCCCAGAATTCTCCAGTTAGCATAGGTATTCTGTGACTTGAAGTCTACACATCTTAAAGCTGATAAGGTTGAAAAGCATTGGTGCAGAGGTTGAGAAACTCTGGTATAGAGGTACATAGGGAGCATCTAGTAAATCTGATTTACTAAATTGAAAGAATTGAGGCCTTTGAACTATGATGTTGGAGAAGACTCCTGCGAGTCCCTTGGACTGCAAGGCGATCAAACCGGTCAGTCCTAGAGGAGATCAGCTCTTTAGAAGGCCAGATCCTGAAGTCAAATACTTTAGACACCTAATGAGAAGGAAGGACTCACTGGAGAAGAGCCTAATGCTGGGAAAGACTGAGGGCAAAAGAAGAAGGGGACGACAGAGAACGAGGTGGCTGGATGGAGTCACTGAAGCAGTAGGCGTGAGCTTAAATGGTCTCCGGAGGATGGTAGAGGACAGGAAGGCCTGGAGGAACGTTGTCCATGGGTTTGCAATGGGTTGGACACAACTTCGCAACTAACAACAACAAAAGTAAATTTGAATAAGAGCAATTACATTCAAGGGTCTTGAAGAAGTTAGTGGATGTCTCCTCCTCCTCCTCTTCCTCCTCCTCCTCCTCCTCCTCCTCATCCTTCTCCTCCTCCTCCTCCTCCTTCTCCTCCTCCTTCTCTATCTTCTCCTCCTCCTCCTCTTCCTCTCCTCCTTCTCCTCCTCCTCCTCATTCTTGAATTTGACTAGCCTAAAGTAAAAAAAAAAAAAAAAAGCATTTGGACCAGAGTCTTCTAACTTCACCAGTAAAACTCATGATCAAGAAGCAAGAATTGCAATTCAGTATCTAGAAGCTCATAGATTGCCTCCTACTCTAATTCCCAGCCCATGTACCACATTGGCACCAGGGGTGAAATGCTCCGGGATCAGACCGGATCGCCCAATCCGGTAGGGATTTTTCCCTGTGGTTCGGCGATCCAAACCGGTAAGGAAGGTAAGTAGATTTCACCCCTGGTTGGCACATACCAGAAAATTTCCAACTATCCCTACTTCTATATTTTACTTGTGAAAAATGAGTCTGATTGCCTTAATTTTACACAGTTTGGTGGGGGGGTGGGGTGTTTGGCAGCAATTAATTATTAAAGCCCTCCAAAGAGAAATAAAACTATAGAGTCATATTTTTTTTCCCCATCTTGCAATTCGATTGCCTTAGATAGCATCTGGTGGATCCAAAGTTCTGAAGTAAACATCTTTTTGGATATCAAAGGCTGCCTTCGAAGTTTTTACAACTGTGCTTCTGATATGAACATAAAGAGCTATGTGAGGCCGCTAACCAGTGTTCTTCTTTGGAAATCTGTTCCTAATTGAAGACCTGAAGTTAATGAATTGAACAAGGTTTTTGCTTATTTATTTATTTTTTAAAAAGCAGAAATAAGAAAAGATTTGACAAGCAAATTCAGGATTAGTCTCATGCCTGTTCTGACCCAGCTTTAGCAGAAACAAAGAACAGACTCCTTGTCACGAAAACCCCTCTTTATTTATCTCCTGTGAATTAATGGCGTGCACACACCAAAAAGTCCAGGCAATAGTCCTTCAAAGAGTTAAGTGAAGTAACAGACCTTATCAGTTCCTGGAGATATTTGCCAGGCTGGGAGCTTCCAGCTGCAAAGCTGTAAATTAAGTTCTGCCAAGCAGTCTCTGAGGCACGAAACACGATGAGCCAAATCTTCCGAAATCCGAATGGTTGTCTCCTACAACCACCACTCTTCTTTCCTTCTACTTATTCCCCAGCCAGGGAGAGGCCATTCAGCATCCATATGTGCCTTTCTTCCTGAGTCAACTCCTTGTCCTCAGTTGTTCTCCTCTCCTAACAGCTCTGTACATGCGTGCATCTAGAACAGGCCCCAGCTGTTCTTCTTCCCCACTTATCTCTGCCTCCGAAGGCAGCTGCCTCTCCGGTGGCTGGGAAATGTCAGATGGCCCTGGCTCTATCTCTGCTTCCGATGCAGAGCATCCATCAGAGCCTTCCCCAGACTCCAGGACTGGCCCAAGTTCCTCCCCAACCTCCTCCTCATCCGTTTCCGCCGCCAGCTTTGCTGGCAGCTGGCGGGCCACAACAATGCCTTAACCAACAGCCCAAATGACAATACAGCTCCAGTTCAAAAAAGGACCCCTGTCTCATTGTGAAAGAAGGATTAGGGTTACGGTTAGTTAACTGAGAATATTTATGAGAAAGTTTCAGGCTGTTCATGAGAGATAAGACATAGGAAACTGTATGGTGTGGCAGTGCCTTCAGGTATATTTCCAAATATCCAAGATCTCTTGGTTTGAAGAACATCTCTAGCAATGGTGGGTTGCCCCCGATTCGCACCGGTTCTATAGAACTGGTAGTAAAACCAGTGGGAGGCTCCATCCATCACCCCCGACGTCATCAGAACGCTTCTGCGCATGTGTTGTGACTCCGACCCCCGAGCCCATCTTATCAGAGGGAGAAGACTCTGAAAGTGAAGGAGAGGAGTTGGCAAGGCCTCCCTCTCCAGGACCCTTCTCTCTGGCAATGCCTCAGGTGTCCTCCGAAGGCCAAGAAATAGGCCAGGAGCCAGGCACTTCTGAGCAGCCACAGTTAGACAGCGACGGAGATGAGTCTTGGCTGGATCCCCGACAGCGTCGGAAAGACAAGCGCGTGCAGCAGAGAAGGAGGCATGCCAGAGATTAAGCTGAGTCACTGGACCACACCCTACAGGGGATAAAAGGGGGTGTGGTGGCCATTCAGGTCTTGTGATGGACAAAACTGAAAAGCTAGCAAGTCATACTGCATTTCTGGAACTTCATTATTTGCCCTTCTTGGATTTATTATGGACTGGACTTGACAATTCTTTGGCTTTGTGGACTTGTTTTGGTGTATCGGACGGAGGAGAAAAACCTCCCTTTTTGAGTAATGTCTTTGGCAGGCAGCTACTGGGTTGCTGCCAATTCTGTTATCTCAAAGGAATTCCTGACTGCTGATTTTATTAACTCCTGGCTGACTGTTTGTGTGCGTGTGTGAGACGGGCACAGAACAGCATGTGCAAAAGAGAGAGCGTGCGTGGCCCCATTGCGAACCGGTAGTAAAGGTAAGTAGAACCCACCCCTGATCTCTATTACTGAATACTAAATCAGGCTGATTCACTGATGAAGATAAAGGAATTAGCAGAAATCCATTTTATAAAAAACAAAGAAAAAAAAACAAAGCAGACATGGGTAGGTGCTAAACAATGAACAAGACAGAGTTCTGGATGGTTAACTCACCCGGAGTCACTTCAGAATTGCAAAATGGATGACTGCCCATTGTAAAAGTGCCTCTAAATGCAATCCATAAAGTACAGAAATAAAACGGTGGCCCCAGGTGAGAAAGTTTTGGGAGATGGTAAGGAAAGAGAATAGAAATGAGGCACTGATGTCAACACTCTCACCTGAGTAATCTCAGGCGCCATCTGTTATGGTTTAAAAAGCTATTTGCAGAAATGGATGAAGATACCCATGAGTCCAACTGTTGGGTTCTCTAAATTCATGGAATTAAATGGATCTCAAAGTTCATAGTTCACATCCCTGGAAATCAGAAGGAATCATTAAAACTGAAGAAGGACCAATCAAATTACACCTGCAAAGCAATTTTAGGTTTTTGCTCAGCTCTCTCATTGTTCGGGGAACTTTGGAAATTTTGTTTACCATCATCTATACATGTTTAAACAGACCTTTTCTCCAGGCAGACATAGAGTGAATTACAGGTAGTCCTCGATTTGTGACTACAACTGAAACCCAGAAGTTCTGTTGTAAAGCAAGGCAGTTGTTACATGAATCACAGACAATTTTTCCATAGTTGTATAGTGAAACTGGCTCCCCCCATTTATGCCTGAACTGGTAGCAGAAATCACGAGTAGGCCCACCCACCTACCCCCGCCCCAGCTCTATTCCATCCTATTTAGGCACATGTGTGGAAGGTGCACATGCCAGAAAAGTGCATGCACAGATGGCCGAGTGAATGTATGGACGCACATGCTCATTTTTGCGAACCAATAGGGAAAGTAAGTGAATAACACCCCTGGTCACCATGTGATCTACAGTTTGATGTGGGACCCCTGCAGTCATACTGAGGCAAGGATATGATGCCCCATTTATACAGAGAGATGCCATGTGAGGTGTGAATCAGGGGTGAAATGCTCCCGGTTCGGACCGAATCACCCGATCCGGTAACGATGGCGGCAGGTGGTTCGGAGAACCAGTAGTAAAAATCCCTGCCCCCCCCCATGCCCAGCTGAGCCGCACAATCATCAGAGGTTTTTTTTTAATTATTTTTAAAAGCATTTTTTCTACAACTTTTTCGGCCGAAAAAATGTTTTTAAAAGTTAAAAAAAAGCCTCTGATGATCCCACGGCTCAGCTGGGATCAACAGAGGTTTTTAAAAGCATTTTTTCTACAACCTCTTCAACTGAAGTTATAGAAAAAATGCTTTTAAAAGCCTCTGACGATCCCAGCTGAGTTGCCTGATTGTCAGAGGCTTTTAAAAGCATTTTTTCTACAACCTCTTTGACTGAGGTTGTAGAAAAAATGTTTTTAAAAGAAAAAAAAGCCTCTGCCGATCAGGCAACTCAGCTGGGATCGTCAGAGGCTTTTAAAAGCATTTTTTTACAACCTCTTTGGCCGAAGAGGTTGTAGAAAAAATAGTTTTAAAAGTAAAAAAAAAAAAAGTTGGCCATGCCCACCCTATCACATACCCCCCCCACCAAGCCAAGCCCACAGAACTGGTAGTAACAAATTTTACATTTCACCACTGGTATGAATCCTATTCAGGATTGTCCATTACTGATAGGGTAGTTCAAAACCTGGCAGGGGTCACTTACATGTGTCCCAGGCAATCACATGAGCGCAGAACACTGCAACCATCATAAAAACATGCCAATGGCCAAACGCTCAAACTTTGATGACATGACTGTGGGGATGCCATGTTGGTTTTAAGTGCGAATACCAGTTTCCCAGTGGCGTTGTAACTTTGAACCTTCTAAGTCAAGGGTTGCCTATATAACATACCTTGTATGTAACGTATGGTGTTTTGACTGAAGACGCCATCCTCCTCAGCTCTCCCGCCTTCAGCTCCAAACTGTGTCAAACTGAATTCAGGTTAGAGTCACCAAGGATATGAACAATCCCATGCCCCGATCAAAATCAGGCTTGACAGGAACTTTGAACGGTTACTAAATGAACTGTTGTAAGTAAGTCGAAGACTACCTGCACTTAAAAACGCTTGGTTATATTGTGTGGGCCACTCATCCTTCCCTTTCAGTTTTCCCTCCTAGCAAAGATTGTCGGCAGAGGATCAAACTTGTTTTGCAAGTGATCAAAGAAAATATATGTAGTGAAAACATGAATTGGGCACTGGCCCATTTATTTATCTTTTGTGTGGAATAGCAATGAGGACATGTTTGCTACAGGCAGACTCCATCCCTAACTCTATCTTTAACTCAAATTTACGGGTTGGTGGAACTCGTACTTATGAATGGGCTGCCTGCTATTAAAAATGGTGGATGCGATTCTCCTTCCTCACACCGACAAATTGCTGAAACTGCGCAGTGTTTTCAGGAACCACTGAAAACAGGCTGTATATTAAAACTGTGAGGCTTCAGTATTTCATCAGATCGAGGAAGGAGAATGCTATCCACTATGTTTACTAATAGGCAGAGCATTTGTAAACATGAGTTGTCCATAAGTCAGATACTCTTACACAGGGATTACTTGATGGAGCTAAAGGAATAAAGCTTGATGGTAAAGCTTTTTTTAAAAAAATTCTCCTATTGACCAGGTAGAAAAAAAGATGATGAGCATTGATTGACTATGATAATATTCCGTAATTTTTCATGCTAGTGTAGTTGTAAATGCAGAAGATGGTTGCAGATTATTTTGTGGAAAGTGGCAGTAATGATGAGATGGATGCTTTCAGTGACTCACAACAAGGGATATGTAATTGGGGAGGGAAAGATGCTAATAATATGCATCTATGTACTTTTTATGTCCATGACCGACTGACCTTAATTTATCTCAAAAGCCAAAGAGGGTCAGTCTTGATTATTTGTTGGATAAGAGACCACCCAGGAAATCTCAGAGCAGTGGTGAAATCCTCTGCCGATTGCCCCCAGCATATGTGCGGTGCCAGCATATGTGCGGTGTGCGCCAAAAGCATGCTGCATACATGCACATGTGCAGTGTGTGCCAAATGCAGTGTGCACCAAATGCGCACTTCACGCAGAAAAAGGAAACTTAACAAGTAAGTAGAACAGCAGGGGCAACAGCTGTGCCGCACAATTTAGATTCGCTAGACAGCAGGATTTTCTGCTTTCTAGCGAATATAAAAAGTGCGGCACAGTTGATCATCGGAAACACCGGTTCGGGCGAACCGATAGCTTTAAGGACTACCAGTTTGCCCGAACCGGTGCAAACTGATAGCATTTCACCACTGTCTCGGAGACATACAAAACTAAGACATTGTCAAAATACCTTGGGAAAGGTATGCGAGAAAACCGCATCGGATTGTCTAGGTAAGCATGAAGTGTTGAGAGTTCAATTCAAAAGAGCCTTTATTTTTTGTGTAACATATTCCACACAACATCGTTCTTATCTGCAATTCAGTTTGCTTGTGAGTGATTCCTTTTTTTTACCAAAATAAAGAATGAAGATAGCTCCTGTCAGTCTTAGATCGTGGAATATGTTTAAAATAGCTTGCTTGTGTGACAGCTTTCAAAAGCTTCTGAGATACTTATCAGAAGAAGTCAATGCTAAACAGCTCCCATACTGTTACCAAGCAAATTGCATGGACATTTTGATGTAGTCTTTATATACTGAGCTTATGTCAAAGAGATTTTATGTTCATAAAGGGAAAGTTAGAGAGCCACTCCAATAAAAAATACTAGACCTGTTTCATTTACAATGTCCATAGCCTATACAGCAAGGATGTCAAACTCAAGGCCCAGGCCCAGATCTGGCCCACAGGGTGCTTAGACCTGGCCCGCGGGGTCGCCCTAGAAACAGCAAAGGATCGGCCCATGGTCCCTCTGCCACCAAAATGGAGCTCAGGAGGACTGTACGTGGCTCTCTCAGGCTCCGTTTTTGGCTGCAACTGCCTCCCACTTCCCTCTGCTAGTAAAAACAGAGCTCAGGGAGCCACTTATGCCCCCCCTGAGCTCCATTTTCACTGGCAGAGGATGGCAAGAGGTTCTTGCAGCTGAAAACAGAGCTCAGAAGCACGTTTTCGCTGCCAGAGCGCTCGGGTCACCACAGACGCCCAACACGAGTGATGTCAAGCTGGCCATGCCCAGCCCAGCCCCCGAGGTCAAATACAAATTAAACAAGATTTTCCATAAAGGGACACCGTTTTCCTCCCATGGAGCCCGCCAAAAGTCAATAGGTTCTTTAGGAGTTGGTGAGGAAGGATAAGAAAAGAAAAAAGAAAAAGAAGCATTGACTTCCAACTCTCTCTGTTGCATAAAATAAGGCATTAACATCAAATCACAACTTTTTGCTTTTTTCATAATAATATGAACAAGCCATTTCTGTAAAGATCAATCAATCTACTCAGTAAAACCCAAAGTCAGAGTTTCATTTTTTTTCCTCTTCAGGCATGAAGTTCAGAAGCGGTTTCCAACTGGAAACAAAAGTATTTATGTTCTTTTCTTTCATCGAACTAGTCAATTTTGTCATTTCCACCAACTCCATCAATTTCGGCAACCATCCGTCCATCGCAAGAACTGACGTGTGCTTATCCTTCCTGATTTCTCTTCCCCCTTTTCCTCCCCTCCTCCTTCTCAGCCTCCCCTGGACCGGAACACCGAGACACAAGAAGCACACGAGTCCAGGAATCGGAGTCTCTTGGTTTATTCAGTGACAACAGCTCTCGGTGGAGACCGGATTGTAATACAAATAAAGACGCGGCTGCTGGGAGCCGGCGTCTGAGTCCTTTATGGGAGGGGCGCTGAGCGCTATCAGCTGGGTTAATTCAGACCTCCTGCAGCTGTCATCCCGGACGCGCAGCGATGACGTCATCTGCCCTGGCCTCCGGCGAAGGCTGCGTTGCTTGTAGGATCTCTACTCACCCACGTGGCCCCGGTAAGCACCCGTGAAAAGAGACGCCTATCGCCACACCTAGCCCCTTCACCTAGCACCCAGTGTCTCACCTCCACCCCCCCCCTCGGGTACGCCATCCATAACGCAGCGGCGGGGATCATGGTGTCGAGTGCGTCATGCCGCTCGACACTTTTCTATTTACTTTTGTATTATGCATTTTACAATATTTTATAACTCAATAGAATGTTAAACTAGGAGTTGGTGACAGTAGATTCCAACTGGGGTAAAATGGCAAAAAAAGGGAAAAAATCCTGAATGAATGTTGGAAAAATTGGAGTAAAACTTATCCATCTATGTACCTCTTCTCATCAGAAACATCAATAGAGTAGAGTAGAGTAGAGTAGAGTAGAGTAGAGTAGAGTAGAGTAGAGCATATAGAGTAGAGTAGAGTGGAATAGAGTAGAGTAGAGTAGAGTAGAGTAGAGCAGAGCAGAGCAGAGCAGAGCAGAGCAGAGCAGAGCAGAGCAGAGTAGAGTAGAGTAGAGTAGAGAGGAATAGAACAGAATAGAATAGAGTGGAGTGGAGTGGAATGGGATGGGATGGGATGGGATGGGATGGGATGGGATAGAATAGAATAGAATAGAATAGAATAGAATAGAATAGAATAGAATAGAATAGAATAGAATAGAATAGAATAGAATAGAATAGAATAGAATAGAATAGAATTCTTTATTGGCCAAGTGTGATTAGATACAAAAGGAATTTGTCTTTGGTGCATATGCTCTCAGTATACATAAAAAGACAAGATAGATTTATCAAAAATCATAAGGTACAACACTTAATGATAGTCATAGGGTACAAGTAAGCAATCAAATCATACTAGGAAACAATCAATATAAATCGTAAATTACAGTCATACAGTCATAAGTGGGAGGAGATGGGCGATAGGAACAATGAGAAGAGGAATAGTAATAGTAATGCAGACTAATAATGGCAGTGTAGTCAGCAGGTCAACTAAGGAGACCTTTTCTGTCCTGGAGTTTAGATCTACACTAAGATTTAAAGTGTCTGGAGAGGGTTTTTTTGCCACTCTTTTATACTTTTCTTAAGAGACTGAGAGTCTAAACAATTAACACCTGTAAATGGATTGATGTCATTTCTTATCAGTCACTTGCCATCACTTCAGGCCATTGACCTCCATCTTATTTTAAGGTGTCATCTCCAGCAAACCACACCTGGGGGTGGTCAAATGTATTGTCAGTAACGGGGGAACTCAGTTAATTGATCTTCTGCCAAAGATATTTTAAATAAGGTGTTGTGTCTAACAGGCAACACTGCGGGGTCGTCTGATGTCATTCTTGTCAATAATGTGAGAAGTCACATTATTTGCCCTTTGCTAAGAATATTATGGTGGGAAACGTTTATTCTAGGATGCATTTATGACTCGCCTTCCCAGCAGGTACCAGATTAGACAACTCATCATGTCCTCCTTATCTTAATTGTTGTTACAAGCTGGATTACAGATAAAAGACTCAAAAGCAAGAGCAATTTACAAGACAGTAATGCAGTCCATAAAAGCTTGCTAAGACATTTTTTTCTGAGCGTGCATGGAGGAATTGACAAGACGAAGTTTGCTCAGATACACACAAATTGTCTCAGGTAGTTAAACATGTCCTACTTTCTACTTTCCTCGCACATATGTGCTAGTCGTTCCCGACTCTAGGGGGCGGTGCTCATATCTGTTTCAAAGCCAAAGAGCCAGCACTGTCCAAAGACGTCTCCTTGGTCATGTGGCAGGCATGACTAAATGCTAAAGGTGCACAGAACGCTGTTACCTTCCCACCAAAGGTGGTCCCTATTTTCCTACTTGCATTTTTTATGTGCTTTCGAACTTCTGGGTTGGCAGAAGCTGGGACAAGTAACGGGAGCTCAACCCATTACGTGGCACTAGGGATTCGAACCGCTGAACTGCCGAACTTTTGATCGACAAGCTCAGCGTCTTAGCCATTGAGCCACTGAGTCCCTATAAAGCATAGTGTAAAGCAGTATGAAGCGGTATATAAGTGCTATTGCTATGTGCAAAGGGGTATGGGAATCAATTCCATTGTCTCCTCACCAATCTTCCACAATGTCACTACAAAGGAAGGAAGGGAGGAAGGGAGGGAGGGAGGACCTGCATTGTGAAAAATTCTCAAAGAATTGTTGCCTACAAACCATGAAACTAAAATGATGTGATGGGTCCTTGGTGCTCTCTGAGCTTGGCTGTTTTTTTTGCAATTAGTGCTATTAAGGGGTGAGGTTTGCTCTCTTTCAGATTATATTCTAGTGGTTTACACTAGAATATAATCTTGGTTGGGTTGTTTATTGTTAACTTTTTTGCCAGTTTCTTGATTGGAGTATTGTTTACCATCAGACCAGAGGTGAGTTTCAGCAGGTTCTGACCAGTTCTGGAGAACTGGTAGTAGAAATTTTGGGTAGTTTGGAGAACCGGTAGTAAAAATTCTGTCTGGCCCCACCCCCATCTATTCTCTGCCTCCCAAGTCCCAGCTGATCAGAAGGAAATGGGGATTTTGCAGTAACCTTCCCCTGGAGTGGGATGGGAATGGAGATTTTACAGTATCCTTCCCCTGCCATGCCCACCAAGCCACGCCCACAGAACTGGTAGTAAAAAATTTTGAAACCCACCGCTGCATGAGACCAACAATCAAGTAAGCAATATCCCAATCAAATAAGCCAATAGTAAACAGCCTAACCAAAGAACCATTAAGACCACTCAAGTGTAAGTCACTACAGTATAAACTGAGAGAAAACCCCACTCTTTACTAGCACTGATGATGTTACCTAGTTTGGGTAATGAAATTTAATTTAATTTAATTAATTAAATTTATATGCCGCCCCTCTCCGAAGACTCAGGTCGGCTACAAGAACACAAGCAAATTCAGAAAACACCACGGATCCCTCATTTCAACCCCCAGCTACAAATATTCTCTTCTTTATTGGTAAAATGAAGTACAAGAATACCCACAGAAAACAGCAAGAATTTTCTTCATCTCCAAGACAAATCATGAGACTTGATCAATAACTGTACATTTGTAACCTATAAAATACAGATATGAATCAAGCTAATAGAAAATATGTTTTTCCCCCTTTCTATTACTTTAATTAAAATCTTAAAACTTCAACGATTGTATTTTATGTTCTTTGGCTATGTGTGCATATGTTACAGAAGCTGAGTTCTATATCCCAGTGGGAAAAAATGCCGAGAAATTGTTAATCACTGTTTTATTTTGGAGTCATTGTATAATGAATGATTGATTTCATATATTCTATCTATTTATCTTGGATGCCAACATTTAATAACTGGCAACATTTCAGAAACTTCCTTTGGTGGCATTTTTTGCCAAAATCCTAATAATCTTTTATGCTTCATTTATGTCTCTAGGAATTCTTGCTTTTTGGTTATTACTTATAAACTAGATTAAAATGCATTGGTCTGACTAGGTTATTACTGTTAAGTCATTTGTCATTGTGGCAGTAATAAAATATATTTAAGTAGGAAGAAGTTTTTCATAAAACTTCAGATTTGGAGCTTGCAAAAGCTAGGGAAGATTGCTTTAACTCAATAATTCATTAATAAACATAATAATTCCTAAATAAGATATCCATCTGTTGAGAAACGTTTGTAAGGAATCTTCCCTTTTCTGAGGAAATGGTAAATATGAGGATATATTCTAGTGTCTTGCCCTGTAAGTGTTGGTGACATTGGTCTGGGACTCAGTGGTGGGATTCAAAAATTTTTTACTACTGGTTCTGTGGGCGTGGCATGGTGAGCATGGCAGGGGAAGGATACTGTAAAATCTCCATTCCCTCCCCACTCCAGGGGAAGGTTAGTGCACAATCCACATTTCCTCCCGATCAGCTGGGACTCGGGAGGCGGGAAATAGATGGGGGCAGGGCCAGTCAGAGGTGGTATTTACCGGTTCTCTGAACTACTCAAAATTTCCGCTACCGGTTCCCCAGAACTGGTCAGAACCTGCTGAATACCACCTCTGGTCTGGGTGATTAACATTAGACCAACAATCAAGGTGCAAACAATCCAGGAATTGCTAAACAAGCTAACAGTAAACATTTGCACAAACAGTGGGCATGCCGTTCACAGAAATTGCCCAGTAGTGGGCCACGGCATAGGAGCTGGAGACCTCTGATCTATAGAAGAATAGCTGTAGAATTTGGCGGAGGTTTGATGCCTCACTGATAGAAAATGGTTGGAATGGAATCTCTTGTGAGTAACTAACTAAATAAATTTATTTTATTCACGGGAGGTTAAGGCTAGAAACCAAGAGACTGAGATTTCTAGTCTCACTTTAGCTATAAAAGCCAGCTGGGTGATTTGGAGCCAGTCCAATATATCTCACAATGTCCACTGCCTTGAGTTACTTACAAAGTAATAAAGGCGGGATAAAATAAAATAATAAAATAAAATAAAATAAAATAAAACCAGGTTATATGAATTGAGTTTATCGTGGTTTGATTGGGTCTATTCTGATATGACCATCTGTAGAATTCTGAATCTCTGCCACTAAAATTAAATCTTCGTCTCCGATGTGGCACAGTGGTTAGAATGCAGTATTGCAGGCTAACTCCCTGCTCCCTGCCAGGAGTTCGATTCTAACTGGCTCAAGGTTGATTCAGCCTTCCATCCTTCTGAGGTCGGTAAAATGAGGACCCAGATTTTTTTTGGGGGGGGGATATAATATGCTGACTCTGTAAACCACTTAGAGAGTCCTGTAAATCTCTATGAAGCAGTATATAAGTCTAAGTGCTATTGCTGTAATGTTACTCACATGCGGAGATCCAAAGGACATAATAGGGAATGAGTAAGGAAAATCCAGTTCAATGGCCCTCAGGGTTGATCAAAGAACAGTGGGGCAGTATGCTTAGGTTGAAACCTAATAACATTTTCTCTTGAATTAAAGACCATTAATACAGGCTTAAGTATAAATGCTTGGCACCATTAAGGAAGTTCATGGAAGATACATTTCCCATATTTTCATCTATCTTTCCCAAGCATCCAATCTCCTCATCTTGCATTGTCCTCCTAAATTAAATGTGTTAGGATCCCAGAAAGTAAGAAATCCAGCAAAAAATAAAAAGTATCCACAGTAACACAATAACTTCATCTCTTGCTTTCCTAGCACTTCTGTAGCTTCTAAACATCTTCCGTTAATAACCGTAACATCCATTTAAACCCACAGGTTACTAAAAACAGCATCAGCATAATAGAAAATTCTGAAGATGAGACAGCACCAGGACTCCAAAGTGTTATTGTCAAAATGATCTCCCTGAAGACTTGCGCACATGTCTACGTCTTGAAGCAGAAAAATCAAGAGAAAATTCAGTGTCTGTCCTTCCCATCTGAGTAATAATGCTGTCTTTTTTTCCCTCTCTTTTAATGGGGCTGAAATAAGGCAGTGGGGAGCCATCCGTTGTGAAGTAGATTGCTAAGATTGTGTGTTTCGAGAAAAAGAAGACAAAAGCTCTTTGAAATACAGTATTGTAGGCAAACTCTGCCCACAGTCTGGAGTTCGATCCTGGTGGGGCCTGAGGATGAATCAGCCTTCCAATCCTTCCTAAATTTTTAAAATGAGGATCCAGATTGTTGGGGGAAATATGCTGATATTGTAAACTGCCCAAGAGAATGAAGAAGAAGCACTGCAGAATAGTATGTAAGTCTAAGTGCTATTCTTATTGCTACTGTGGTGCTTACTTTCACTAAGGGCCCTCTGGGGAGATTCACTGTTGATGGGGGATGCTCAGCAGGCAAGCAGGAAGTCAAGCTGTTGGGCGGAGAGGATGGAAATGAGAATCTTCAGAACTGGGCGATCTAAATACCTAGATATTGTGTAGTGGGCTTCAGTAGACAAGAACCAGACCAGCATAGCTGCAATAGTATTTATTGACTCAAAAAGGGAACTGAGGAACTGCAGGCAAATGCCGGTTATTTATACTGTAGGCTCATGATGGAAAACCTATGGCACGCATGCAGGGGTGAAATGTAAAATTTTTACTACCGGTTCTGCGGGCGAAAAAAAAGCATTTTTTCTAATGCTTTGAAAAGCCACTGCCGATCAGGCAACACAGCTGGGATCGTCAGAGACTTTTCAAAGCATTATTTTTACCACCTCTTCGGCCAAGAGGATGCAGAAAAAAATGCTTTGAAAAGCCTATGACGATCGCAGCTGAGCCGCACGATCATCAGAGGCTTTTTTTTAAAACTTTTAAAAGCATTTTTTCGTCGGAAGAGGTTGTAGAAAAAATGCTTTTAAACGTAAAAAAAAAGCCTCTGATGAACGCACAGCTCAGCTGGGCATGGGGGGTGGGCACAGGGATTTTTGCTACCAGTTCTCCAAACCACCTGCTGCCATCGCTACCGGATCGGGCGATCCGGTCCAAACCGGGAACATTTCACCCCTGCACGCGTGCCAAAGGTGGCACACAGCACCCTCTCTGATGGCACGCAAATCGTCGCCTCAATTCAGCTCCGCCGTGCATGCAGCTCCCGCCAGCCAGCTGGTTTTAGGATCTCTGCCACACATGCGCGGGAGGTGGGGTGTGTGCGGGGGGGGTCACATGCTCATGTGGGGGTCGCGTACAGGGGGTCATGTGCGCATGCACGGTGGAATGAAGTGTGTGCGGGGCCGCACGCGCATCGACGGGGGCGAGTGCAGGGGCTCATACACATTGCATTGGGGGGGTTCGAGCGCACACACGTGCATTCATGCACACCGTTGTGCGGTTTGGGCACTCAGTCCAGAAAAGGTTATCCATCACTGCTCTAGGCCCTCAGAGTCTTAACCAATCATAGAACTAGAAAAAGCCCACCCAAATATAAATGTTTTAACTTTTCCTCCAAAACATCTAGGGTCCAGTGGTGGGTTCCTCCCGGTTCGGTCCGGTTCGGCCGAGCCGGTAGCGGTGACGATATGATGTCACCGAACCGGTTCCCCCCCACCCTCCCATCCCCCCACCCCCCCACGTTATTCTTACCTTTTATTTGGTCCCACCCCCAATCTATTGCTGCCTCCTGAGTCCCAGCTGATGACTAGAGGGAAAAAAACTATTTAAACTCTTGCCGCGGGGCTTCAAAGGGCCGCCCTACAGCTGATCAATGTTAAAAGCAAACAAATGAGTCGGGTCGTAAGTGCGAAGACTGGTCGTAAGTGCAAGGACCTTCCAGAAATGACTCTGACCAGCTAGCCACGCCCACCTAGTCACATGACCTCCAAGCCACACCCACAAAATAAGCCACGCCCACAGAACCGGTAGTAAAAAAAATTAGAACCCACCCCTGCTAGGGTCATCTAAAGGTTAATTTCACTTTTGCACAGTTAACTAATTAAGGGTTAGTTTCATTTTAACACAACTATATGCATTAAATACATCACCAGATTTGACTTCCTTCTTTCCAGGTTGAGTTACAGGATTGAACTGATAAGGGGTTTGGAAGCTAAACCCTACAACGAATATCCAAAAGGTACTTTTTCAAAGGTCAGCTGGCCTTTTGTTTTTCCTTGAAGACATTTAGCTTCTCATCCGAGAAGCTTCTTCAGTTCTGGTGTGTCTTGGTGTGTCCAAGCTTCTCGGATGAGAAGGAAAACAACTTCAAGGAAAAACAAAATCCAGTTGCCTTTTGAAAAAGCACCTTTGGGACAACCATGATCTGGATGAATGAGAATCTCCGTAGATATACAATGAATGATTGAGGGAATTAGGCATGTCTCGTCTAAAAAAAAGAAGAACCAGAGGTGATATGATAGCAGTCTTTTCCATAACGCTGCTCCTCCAATCCATAGTGCGGGATTCACTTGCTTCTTGTTACTAGGGAACTGAGTGCAGATCTTTTCCAACATTTTTCCTGACCACGCCCACACTGCCGCTCACACCCCAGTCTTTTTCACTCAGTTTCTGGGGAACTCCTGTTTTCCTTTAGCTCTGTAGTTAGACAGATATACTTGATTTACTTGCAAAGATCTTTTATTTTAGTTTATTATTTTAAAATCATTGGAGCTGCTACGAGGGAGTTGAATCGCTACTGAGGGGCGGTTGCGTGTCTGGGGCGCCAGACCATTCCGCTCCCTCGTTTATCTGGCAGCCATCCGGATTCTGTCCCGGCTGGGCGGATCCGCGTTTCTGTTAGCCGCCGGCGCTTCGTTGACTGACTGGTGAGCTGGCATAATCACGAGCGCCTCAGCTCCTTTTTTTTTATTTTAAAGTTTTTTATTTTTAAACAAAAACAACATAAAAAACATCATCCTTCCATATACTTACAGACAGTGATTCGACCAGTTAAAGTCATTTCGTGCTCTCAACATTTTCAAAATTTCAGTGGTGACAAATGTTCTTTCATCTAACTAAAAACAAATGTTTACACATTATATCCAAATTTCATTTCAAATGTAATATTTCATCTCCATTCTTTATTATCCACCAATTGATGAAATAGCTCCCATATCAAATAATATTGTTTATCTTCCTGTTCTCTTATTTCAAATGTCAATCTACTCATTTCAGCACAGTCCAATATTTTTTTAATAATTTCTTCATCAGCAATTATCTTCTCTCCTTTCCAGTTTTTTGCAAATACAATTCTAGCCACTGTTAAAATATTCACAATTAAATATTGCAATTCTTTATTAAATGTCTCTGGTAAAATCCCTAATAAAAATGTCTCTGGTTTTAAGTCAATATGTCTCTTTGTCATTTTTTCCAACCACGTGTGTATCTTAGTCCAAAATCTCCTTGCTTCTATGCATGTCCACCACATATGGTAATAAGATCCTGGGGTCTGATGACACTTCCAACACTTCTCCGATTTGTTCTTGAACATTCTGACTATCCTCGTTGGGGGTAAATGCCACCTGTAAAAAATCTTATACAAATTCTCCTTATATGCTGTTGACGTTGTCATTTTATAGTTATGTGACCACAATTTTTGCCATTTCTCCAAATCAATACCATAACCAAAAATTTTCCCCCACGCTATCATTGATTCTTTAACTTGTTCTTCCAATTTTACCTCTAACAAATATTCATATAACTTTTTAATTACATGGTCGTCAGAACCCATTAATATCTTATCTAAAATAGTCAAAACATTATAAATACCTTCTTGTTTGAGATCTTCTTGATATCTAGAAAATATTTGCATGTATGAAAACCAATCCATCTTAAATCCCTGATCCCCTAAATCTTGTTTTAACTTAAGATCACCAATACTTGAAGGGCTGTCACAGAGAAGAGGGGATCAACCGATATTCCAAAGGTCAAGAGTGTGGTCAGGACAAGAGAGGTCAACCCTAGAACCAAGGAGAAATTTGAAAACCACCCAGAGAGTGCTATAAAACCTTCTGAGGTGGTAATTAAATCTAAGTGCTATTGCTATTTCTATTGCTCTTAAATGCCTTTAATGCGGTCCATTCTCTGCTCTTTGACCACTCAAATGCCAGGAGTGGACTAATGTACATTCCACATTACTGCTTCTTCATCTTAGCTTCCCCATTTGGCTATGTCCTTGGAGGAAGGATGTATGGAGGCAATATTCTGTAACTTGCTACAAGATCGGTAAAGTCGCGATTATCATCTTCCATAATTGAAAAGTTCTTGGATAGCAAGAAGAAAAAAAAACTTGATTCAGGGAATCTGCTGTTTTTCTTATTGGCATAGAATCCTGGTGCTTTTCTCAGAATACTTGGATTTATTTATCCAAATTTTGCCCATGGAAGGGGCATTGAACTGAATTTCCAAGCATTCTCTGAACTCTAGGCTGGATAAACATTTTTTTCTGCAATTTCTCTGAAGATGTTCTCCTCAAAATTGCTGGAATGAAAATCACTTTTGAAGATGTTTTTCTTTTTTCCAGGGAGGAAAAGATTGGGGTGAACATGTTAAAAATGGAGTGCACAGTGGACTAGCACTAATGATGTTATTGGTTTGGGTCAGTGGTGACATTCAAATTTTTTCCCTACTGGTTCTGTGGGCGTGGCTTGGTGGGGGTGGGTGGGTCCTGTGACTGAGTGGGTGCAGCCAACTCAATGTCGCTCATGGCCATGCCCACTCAGTCACATGACCACCCCCTCCCACCAAGTCACGCCCACAGAACCCGGTAGGAAAAATGTGTGTATGAGCACCAGAAGGGCTCATAGTGAATACTGTGGCAGAGAGAAGTCGAACTTTTCTCCCTCCATTCACAGTGGAGCTGCTGCTCCCTTTATTTATTTTATTTATTTATTTTATTATTCATATTTCTATGCCGCCCATTCTCCGAGGACTCTGGGCAGCTTACACCAAAGACAGTATACTAAATAGCATAGACAGACGATGGATGGAGGGATGGATGGATGGACGGACAGACGGACAGACGGACAGACAGACAGACAGACAGAAGATTATGGATAGGATAGATAGATAGACAGACGATAGATAGATAGATAGATAGACAGATAGATAGATAGACGATAGATGGATGGATGGATGGATGGACAGACAGATGATAGATAGATAGATAGATAGATAGATAGATAGATAGATAGATAGATAGATATTATTATTATTTATTTATTTTATTATTCATATTTTATGCCGCCCACTCTCCGAGGACTCTTGGCGGCTTACACCAAAGACAGTATACTAAATAACATATTGCCCCCAACAATCTGGGTTCTCATTTTACCCACCTTGGAAGGATGGAAGGCTGAGTCAACCTTAAACCAGTGAGATTTGATCCGCTGACCTGCTGAACTAGCAGTCAGATGAAGTAGCTGCAGTACTGCACTCTAACCACTGTGCCACCTCAGCTCATTTATAATCCCACCCTGGCCCCCTCCCTCCCGGGGACTTCCTTAAAGGGACAGGCTGCAGCAGCTCTGCTGTGAATGGAGGGAGAAAAGTCTGGATTCTCTCTGCTGCCGCATTTAATGTTGAATGGGTCGGGCAGCCGGAAGGGGCAAGCGAGTGGCTGGAAGGGGTGAGAAGTGACCGGGTGAGTGGGTGAGCGGGCAGGCATGGGCAGAGCCAACCAGGGGTGGTTTTTACCAGTTCAGCGAACTGATTCAAACCATATTTACCGGTTCGCTCAAACCGGTCCGAACCAGTTGAATTTCACCCCTGGTTTGGGTAATTAAATTTCTGCAACAAAACAACCAAGCTCAGAGAGCACCAAGGACCCTTCATTTCAACCCTGAGCTACAAATACTCTTCTTTATTGGAGTGTATGGTCTTGGCACTTATCAAATAGCCACAAAAAAAAAAAAAAAAAAAAACAGTGTCCGGTCTATGATAGTTTGCAGCTTCCCTGGATTCCCTGATTTGTTTCAAAACTCAAGAGAAGACCCGAGGCCGCTTCAGATGGAAACATTGCAGCCACAAATCTTCTGACTGACGGAGTAACGTGGAAGAAAGGAAAATCCCAGCATCCCAGTACATTATCACAATGAAGTTGTCTCAAAAACATTACCAAGTAATTTTCAATTTGCCTGAAAATGAAGCAGAAGAGAAACTGTTTTCACAGGGGAAGAAGGCAACTTGTGGGAAATCAGGGAATGGACTGCAACCCAGAAATTCTCGAAAATGCATTTTGTGTCAGATTGCCAACTTCTTAATGGAGAGGAACTCTTAGACCTCCGGTGTCTCCATAAGAGGCATCAATAGAGAGCTGGTGGTTTCTCTGCTATTGCAAACTTTCTCCAAGCCTTCTCTTCCTCTTACTTTTTGTTCATCACACGGCATCTCTAGGTACCACAAGTCTGATGTAATTCAACCAAAAAAGGTTATATACTGTATATTATCATGCATGTATGTATGTATGTATGTATGTATGTATGTATGTATGTTTTCTGTCTGCCTGTCTTCTGTCTGTCTGTCTGTCTATCTGTCTATCTATCAATCTGTCTATCCATCCATCCATCCATCCATCTCATCTATCCATCATCTCTATCTATCCATCTCATCTATCCATCTCATCTATCTATCCATCTTATCCAGAGGTGGTATTCAGCTGGTTCATACCAGTTCAGGCGAACCGGTAGCGGCGACTGCGGGTGGGCCCGCCACTTGCCACAGTGTTATGCAATCCTATTTAGCCACGTTTTCAAGGCTGGGCACTTGTGCGGAAGGTACGTGCGCAAGCAAAACGCATGTGCGGAAGGCTGGGAGTATGCACGAAAAGCATGTGCGAACCGAGCGTGTGCATGCGGGGTGGACTGGTGGTAAGAATATGTGAAACCCACCACTGATCTTATCTATCTATCCATCTTATCTATCATCTATCTATCTAGGTGGCTCAGTGGCTAAGACACTGAGCTTGACGATCAGAAAGGTTGGCAGTTCGGCGATTCGAATCCCTAGTACAGGTCTCTTGAGTGAGCAGGGGGTTGGACTAGATGACCTCCAAGGTCCGTTCCAACTCTGTTACTGTTTTTTTTTTAAAAAGCCACGTTTCCCAAATTTAATTTCATCTTTTTTTTTTATCCCATCTTTCCAATTCAATCCCTGTTCTTCTTCAATCTCTGCTCATACAAATTCTACCTTCAAAAACTCTCGGTAATAAATCAACATTCTACAGAACAAGAGCTTTCAAACTGAATACCAACTTTTTCATCATATATATATATATATATATATATATATATATATATATATATATATATATATATATATATATATATATACACACACACACACACACACACACACACACACACACACATATATGTAGGTCTTTGGTTATTCGGGTTTTCTCGCGCGTAAAATTGGAGGTTTCTTGGCAACATTTCGACGAAGTCTCATTCGTCATCTTCAGGCTGGTGTTCTCGGCTTCGTGCTTCTAGGAGCAATGTTGCCAACGTTGCCAAGAAACCTCCAATTTTACGCGGGAGAAAACCCGAATAACCAAAGACCTACATACAAACACCCGCGAAAACCTCAGAAAACATATCATATATATATATATATATATATATATATATATATATATGTATGTATGTGTGTGTGTGTGTGTGTGTGTGTGTGTGTGTGTGTATGTATGTAGGTCTTTGGTTATTCGGGTCTTCTCCCACGTAAAATTGGAAGTGTCTTGGCGATGTTTCGACGAAGTCTCATTCGTCATCTTCAGGCTGGTGTTCTCGGCTTCGTGCTTCCAGGCACGAAGCCGAGAACACCAGCCTGAAGATGACGAATGAGACTTCGTCGAAACGTCGCCAAGACACTTCCAATTTTACGTGGGAGAAGACCTGAATAACCAAAGACCTACATACAAACACCCACGAAAACCTGAGAAAACTAATATGTATGTATGTATATATGTATATACATACATATACATACACTGTATATACTGTGTGTGTGTGTGTGTGTGTGTGTGTGTGTATATATATATATATATATATATATATATATATATATATATATATATATATATATATATATCACCAGTTGTTGTGCTTAAATCACTCAAGATACCCGAGGAATGGAGACAAAAGAGTGAGAGATTATTTTTTTCTGCAGCTTGGCAGAAGGGAGTAGATAACAACAGCCCAGAAATAATTAATGATAGGTGATGTCCGAATGCTGTCTAAGTCACATAGTCGCTGGCATTTTTTATGGGTTATCTCATTGACTTCCTTAATTTATTGACTGAACAGATATGCCAAAGAGGCAGAAAAATAAAGTTTGTCACAAGCTTCAAGTCCCTGAGCTGTTTACCTTCTTTAACTCCTGTAACATTTTGTGGCCATTATCTCCTTTGGCGCAGACACATTTTAGAGTATGCTGCAATTTACTTGCCATCCGTCTCTTTTATTCCTTAATTAAGTGTCTCATTGAGATAAGAGTGGTTGTAATCACTTACATACCATACAAGGAAAAGCAAGTATCCAAAACTTGTGATTTCAATTTGGCATTATGATTAAGATCCAAGCCTAAGGTTGTTTATTTAGAAGTAAGGCTCTCTGTGCTTTACGTTTACTCTCAGGTAAATAGGCATACAAACAGAATGGGAACCAGAATTAATTTCCTATTTTCGACCTGAAAAATAACCCCTCCTATTCGGGCTCCTTAAAATGATAGTGGTAATGAAATGCATTCGTTTCGTTTAGATAAATTTACATTAATCCCAGATCTGATTATAACAGCTGAAGCATTCTGATATTACTGAGACAAATAAAGAAGGTAGAATAAGAATCAAGAAGAGAGCTGAGGCTAAGGAAAATTTGTACAGGATGTTTTATAGGTGGCATTTACCACCAGCAAGATTAGCCAAAATATTTGAAAACATGTCTGCTAAATGCTGGAAATGTAATCAAACTCCAGGCACATATTATCACATGTGGTAAACATGTCCAAAAGCAAAAAAAAAAAAAAAAGGACAAAAATACATATGTGGTTAGAAAAAATGTTAAGGCAGCATATAGACTATAAGCCAGAATTATTTTTGTTAGGCATATCATCAGAGAAATATGATAAAGGGGATGTATATTTAATATTACATGTTTTGACAGCAGCAAGAATTGTATTTGTGCAACACTGGAAAAATGAGGAAACACTCACAGAAGAAGAAATAATTAAAAAAATACTAGATTGTGCAGAAATGGATAGACTAACACTGAAGATAAAAGAAAAAGAAGACAGAACTATTTTCGAACTTGGGACTTGTTTTATCAATGGTTGGATAAAGAGGTAGAAACTAGGAGTTTAATATTGTTATGTAAACAAATTGACTCAGACAGTACGCTCTTAACTAAGCACTTATTGTATATAAAGAGAAAATATATAAATGTTTTTTTTTTTTTTAAAAAGAAAAGATCTGAGGCTACAACAAAGGTTGGTAAGATGCCACCATGGTTATCACTGCTTGATATATCATCATGTGAAGTCTTAATATCATTTTATAATGCCTCGGTAAGACCACATTAGATGGATGTGGTGGCTCAGTGGCTAAGACGCTAAGCTTGTCGATCGAAAGGTCGGCAGTTCAGCCATTCGAATCCCTAGTGCCGCGCAATGGGGTGAGCTCCTGTTACTTGTCCCCACTTCTGCCAACCTAGCAGTTTGAAAGCACGTAAAAAATGCAAATAGAAAAATAGGGACCACCTTTGGTGGGAAGGTAACAGCGTTCCGTGCGCCTTTGGCATTTAGTCATGTCGGCCACATGACCACAGAGACGTCTTCAGACAGCGCTGGCTCTTCGGCTTAGAAACAGAGATGAGCACCACCCCCTAGAGTCGGGAACGACTAGCACATATGTGCGAGGGAAACCTCTACCTTTACCTTTTTAAGACCACACTTGGAATACTGTATCCAGTTTTGATTGCCACAATAGAAAAAAAAAAGATGTTGAGACTGTGGAAAGAGTGCAGAGAAGAGCAACCAAGATGATTAGGGGACTGGCGGCTAAAACATATGAAGAACAGTTGCAGGAACTGGGTATGTCTAGTCTGATGAAAAGAAGGACTAGGGGAGACATGATAGCAGTGTTCCAATATTTGGGGGGCTGCCACAAAGAAGAGGGAGTCAAGCTATTCTCCAAAGCACCTGAAGGCAGGACAAGAAGCAACGGATGGAAACCAATCAAGAAGAGAACGAACCTAGAACTAAGGAGAAATTTCCTGACAGTTAGAACAATTTATTAGTGGAACGATATGCCTCCAGAGCAGTGGTGAAATCCAATTTTTTTTACTACTAGTTCTGTGGGTGTTGCTTGGTATGCATGGTGTGGCTTGGTGGAATGGCTTGGTGGGCGTGGCAGGGGAAGGATACTGCAAAATCTCCATTCCTACCCCACTCCAGGGGAAGGATACTGCAAAATCCCCATTCCCTCTCATTCCTGGGGGAAGGATATTGCAAAATATCCATTCCCAGCCCACTCTGGGGCCATCCAGAGGTGATATTCGCCGGTTCTCCAAACTGCTCAAAATTTCCACTACCGGTTCTCCAGAACCTGTCAGAACCTGCTGGATTTCACCTCTGCTCCAGAGGTTGTGAGTGCTCCAACACTGGAAGTTTTTAAGAAGAGATTGGACAACCATTTGTCTGAAATGGTAGAAGGTTTCCTGCTTGAGAAGGGGATTGGACTAAAAGACCTCCAAGGTCCCTTCCAACTCTTGTTATTCTGTTATTTTGTTATTTGATGATCTGGACAATGCAACCTCTGGCATGTTCTCCACTCTCCCATAGAGCATAGTAGCAGATGACGCTGATAATATGCTTTTTTAAAAGATGTGGAAATAGTTTGATCTATTCATATTTCCATTGTCAAAAGGAGACCCATTATTATGAAGCTCGATCTGGAACATCTCCTGTACCTTCTGAGGAAGAAAGCAGCTTTGATATGCCCACTGAATTCAATAGCTATAAAGGCAAATCGATGGTGTTATGAAACATCTCTCCTTTTTTTTTCCCTTCTCAAATAATGAATAGTTGCTCCAGTTTTACCTTGACATCCCTACCTTCTTAATAGATCCTGTTATAACTTCTTTTGATTTCTATAGAGATGTTAAAATGCTGCCATTTGTTAGCCTTGTTTTGTGTTGTGAGGGGAAAAAAACGCAGCACAGATTTCTGCTAAGAAATGTTGGAGGAACAATTGTTTCCTCTCAACCTTTTCCCCCCCTGGCAATCATGGGAGAAAAAAATGATCTCAAACTTCCTATTAAAATGAATGCTCATTTTGACATAGCTTTGATGTCAAGGTTAGTGTCAGTGTGGGTGGGAATTCTTCCCTTTATTGGGGCTGAAAGATTTCACTGTGAGAAGCCTTGTCTGATTCTATTTTCAGAACTAACTTTATTGCCCGTGTTAAATTTCAAGAAAGTTAGGAAAAAACTAAAGTGAATTGCAACCATCACGTGGATTTTGCCCTGATGATCAGGAGAAATCTAAATAATGATTAAAAAGTGGCCATATTTAGCTAGGCTGGTTTCCCAAAGCTAAGTGGGATTGACCCGGGATGAAATCTACTCACCTTCCCTACTGGTTCGGAAGCGCACGCGCCATGTGTGCATGGACCCTCTGCGCATGTGGAAACCCTTCTGTGCATGCACAGAGGGTAAAAAACAGGTTACTGCCTGGTTAAAACCAGGAAGTAACGATGACCGGGTTTGTCGGTGGAGCCTCGTGCTGCCATCGCTACCGGTTCTCCGAACCACCCGTTGCCATCGCTACCAGTTCGACCGAACCGGTCCTAACCGGTAGCATTTCACCCCTGGGTTGACCCTGGTGTGAACTTGGTATGGCCTGGTGTGTGAACAACCAAGAAAATTCTAATGCTAAAACCAGGACTAGCAAGTTGAAAGACCATATGAGAAGAAAGCAATGCTAGAGTAGAGTAGAGTAGAGTAGAGTAGAGTAGAATAGAATAGAATAGAATAGAATAGAATAGAATAGAATAGAATAGAATAGAATAGAATAGAATAGAATAACAGAGTTGGAAGGGACCTTGGAGATCTTCTAGTCCATCCCCCTGCTTAGGCAGGAAACCCTACACCACGTCAGACAAATGGTTATCCAACGTCTTCTTAAAAACTTCCAGTGTTGGAGCATTCACAACTTCTGGAGGCAAGTTGTTCCACGGGTTAATTTTTCTCACTGTCAGGAAATATCTCCTTAGTTCTAGGTTGCTTCCAGTGGTGGGTTCTAACTGCTTTACTACCGGTTCTCTTTGTGTGCGTGCTTGGCGCGCAATCGCCTGTTGGGTCGCGCATTTTGTCTCGCTTAGCAACACAAATTTTGGGCTCAGTTGTGTTCATAAGCCAAGGGCTCCCTGTATCCATAAAACTACTTCGCAATATTTGAATTCAAATCATGTTCAGTCAAGACAATGAGAATTTGCGGTCAGTTCGGATATGTCCTTTTTTCTTTATACTTGATAATTTTAACAATACTTTTTGCCAGTTTATCCACAACAAGTGTCAAGCTAAGTATTGTCTTATTTCCTGGATCCTATTACTAAGAATTGATCTGTAGCTCATACATACCAAACAGAATAAGCCTTCAGCCAGCCTTGTGTTTTTAGTTATTGACATTCCGTTTTTCATCTCCAGTGAGCATTCAAGATTCACAACAACAGGAGAGAATATGAAAATGAAAAATACAGATTAAAATAACAATAAAATCACTCAAATCACCCAACAATTAAACATCTGTTTTTGGTTGTTTTTTTTAAAATCGTATTTACAGATTTCCTACACAGTGACGAAGAAGTTGCCCCATGCAACTCCCAAGGAAGTGTGTTCCAGAGCTTGGGAAAATAAGTAGAGTTTCTTGGGTAGGTCAGAAGGAGTTTGGATACCTTGTAAAGGTAAAGGTTCCCCTTGCACATATGGGCTAGTCGTTCCTAACTCTAGGGGGCGGTGCTCATCTCCATTTCCAAGCCAAAGAGCAAGCGCTGTCCGAAAATGTCTCTGTGGTCATGTGACCAGCATGACTAAATGCCAAAGGTGCACGGAATGCTGTTACCTTCCCACCAAAGGTGCTCCCTATTTTTCTACTTGCATTTTTTATGTGCTTTCGAACTGCTAGGTTGGCAGAAGCTGGGACAAGTAACGGGAGCTCACCCCGTTATGCAGCACTGGGGATTCGAACCGCTGAACTGCTGAACTTTCGATCGACAAGCTCAGCATCTTAGCCACTGAGCCACCGCGTCCCTTTCTGGATAGCTTGATGTAAGAATAATTCTTATTGACCAACCCAAGTAGTCAATGCTATGCCTATATAATAACCAAAAAGTCTGCATTTGCAACTATACATTAGGCCAGGGGTGTCAAACTCAATGCCCACGAGTTGGATCCAGCCCATGGGGTGCTTAGATCTGGCCCGTGGGGCCAGCCTGGAAACAGCAAAGGTCTGGTGCACGGTGCCTCTGCTAGTGAAAATTGTGCTCGGTTTTCACTGGCAGAGGACTATCAAAACAAACTAAAAACAAAATAATTCCTCTTTTGCATCTGAGCATGCAAGAAGGGACAGGGAAGGAGAAAGGGAAAGACAAAGAGGAAAGAAAGAGAAAAAAAAAGAAAGATGAGAAGAGAGCAACGAAGGAAAAAGAAGGAAAGGAGAAAGGAGAATTAAGAGGGAAGGGAAAAGAAGAAAAGGAAGGGAGGGAGGGAGGAGGAGAGGGAGGGAGGAAGGGAGGGAAGGAAGGAAGGAAGGAAGGAAGGAAGGAAGGAAGGAAGGAAGGAAGGAAGGAAGGAAGGAGATTATAATGAGAGTGAGGAAGGGTCTCAGGAAATTCCTGCCTTAGAGCTTGGCCACCACAGATGCCCCCAACATGAGTGCCATGTCATGCCCACCCCAGCCCTCCGAGATCTGACACAACCCTGATGTGGCATTCAATGAAATTGAGTTTGACATTCCTGCATTAGGCTATGGAGAAAGCAGCATTGTATCAGATACATAAATTCCCTAACAGAATACAGAAGGTGTCTTCTGACAACAAATACTACAAAGCAATTTCTTCTTTCATCCTTCTCTCCCCTCCCTCCCTCCCCCCTCCCTCCCTCCCTCCCTTCCTTCCTTTCTTTTTCTTTCTTGTTCTCAGTGGAAGGACAGTTCAGGGTAAGCAATTAATCATGAGAAGTTCCTGAAAACATGTGCTTTGTGACAGGGGTGAAATCCAGCAGGTTTTGACAGGTTCTGGAGAACCGGTAGCGGAAATTTTGAGCAGTTTGGAGAACCGGCAAGTACCATCTCTGGCTGGCCCCTAAATGGGGTGGGAATGGGGATTTTGCAGCATCCTTCCCCTGGAGTGAGGAGGGAATGGGGATTTTGTGATATCCTTCCCCTGGAGTGGGGTGGGAATGGAGATTTTGCAACATCCTTCCCCTGGAGTGGGGAGGGAATGGGGATTTTGCAACATCCTTCCCCTGGAGTTGGGTGGGAATGGAGAGTCTGCAGTATCCTTCCCCTGGAGTGGGGAGGGAATGGGGATTTTGCAACATCCTATCCCTTGATTTGGGGAGGGAATGGAGAGTTTGCAGTATTCTTCCCCTGTCACGCCCACCAAGCCACGCCCACCAAGCCACGCCCACAGAACTGGTAGTAAAAAAAAAGTTGGATTTCACCACTGCTTTGTGAGGAACAGACAATTGAGCCAATGAAGGAGAATATCATATGTTATTATTGATGGTAACACAAGCTAAATTATGTAACAGAATGGATGGCGACTAAAAAAGTGGAGTTGAGTCTTGACAAAAGGGACCCAGCTCGTAGGTGACATAACCGACTGAAGAAGATATTCTACCTGGGCTTCATCTACACCTATGGTTGCGGGGTGGAGGATTCTTAATAATAACAGAATAACAAAATAACAGAGTTGGAAGAGACCTTGGAGGTCTTCTAATCCAACCCCCTTCTCAAGTAAGATACCCTATACCAGTGATGGCGAACCTTTTAGACACCGAGTGGCCAAACTGCATGTGTGCACATGCCCAAACTGAAAGGTGCGCACCAGGGATGGGTTCTAAATATTTTTACTACCGGTTCTGTGGGCATGGCTTATTTTGTGGGTGTGGCTTGGAGGTCATGTGACAAGGTGGGCGCGACTAGCTGGTCAGAGTCATTTCTGGAAGGTCCTCGCACTTATGACCCGACTCATTTGTTTGCTTTTAACACTGATCAGCTGTAGGGCGGCCCTTTGAAGTCCCGCGGCAAGAGTTTAAACAGTTTTTTTCCCTCTAGTCATCAGCTGGGACTCAGGAGGCAGCAATAGATTGGGGATGGGACCAAATAAAAGGTAAGAATAACGTGGGTGGGGGGGCAGGGCGGGGGGGAGAACCGGTTCGGTGACGTCATATCATCACCGCTACCGGCTCGGCCGAACCGGACCGAACCGGGAGGAACCCACCACTGGTGCACACGAATGTGAGCATGCATGGAAATGCAAGCATGTGCAGCAGAGACCAGCTGGCCAGCGGGAGGTGGGGCATCCCAATATCGGCCGCGCAGCAAGAGGTAAGAACTTTTTCTTTAGGGAGCTTCTGTTTCGTCATTTGCAGGGAAACAGAAGCTCACAAAAGAAACACCACAGAGATCTGACCTAGGGCGATGGCGCGCATGCCAGCAGAGAGGGACGGCTCTGTGGGCCACTTCTGGCATGCCTGGCATAGGTTCGCCATCACGGCCCTATACCATTTCAGGCAAATGGTTGTCCAAACTCTTCTTAAAAACTTCCGTGTTGGAGCACTCACGACTTCTGGAGGCAAGTCATTTCACTGATTAATTTGTTCACACTGTCAGGAAATTTCTCTTTAATTCTAAGATGGTTCTTTCCTTAATTATTTTCCACACATTGCTTCTTGTCCTGCCTTCTGGTGCTTTGGAAAATAGATTGACTTTCTCTATATAAGGGGCAACCCCTTAGATACTGGAACACTGTACATTGTTTATACCTAAAAAATGTGATGGGGATTTGGAGAAATATTTTTCATAAATGGAGATATAAGATAATTAATTGAAGTAATGTTAAGAAATTAGGATTTGAAGGGGAGATGGTGATATTGTTTATATATTGTGTATCAAGAAGAGATTAAGATAAGATAAAAAAAGTAGGGAAAAAGAATATGATGGCAGAAATGGAAATATGTAAATTGTAATTGGAAAAAACAAAAAAGAAGATTGGAATAGAGCATAAAAATCAATATATAACTATGTTATAAGTTGTATAAGATGTGATCCAGTCAATACTCTGTTCATAAAATAAGTATATAAAAGAAATATTTAATAAAACTTGTTCAAAAAAAAAAAGATATTGGAACACTGGAGTTGAAGTCCACACAGGGGTGAAATATAAAATTTGTTACTACCAGTTCTGTGGGCGTGGCTTGAGGGGGGGATAATGTGACTGGATGGGCGTGGCCAACTTTTTTTTTTTTTGTACTTTTAAAAGCATTTTTTAAAAATGCTTTGAAAAGCTTCTGACGATCAGGCAACTCAACTGGGATCGTCAGAGACTTTTAAAAGCATTTTTTTTACCACCTCTTCAGCCAAGAAGTTGCAGAAAAAAAATGCTTTGAAAAGCCTCTGATGATCCCAGCTGAGCCCCGTGATCATCAGAGCCTTTTTTTTTTAACTTTTAAAAGCATTTTTTCATTGGAAGAGGTTGTAGAAAAAATGTTTTTAAAAGTAAAAAAAAAAAAAAGCCTCTGATGTTCATGCCGCTCAGCTGGGCATGGTGGGGGGTGAGGGGCACAGGGATTTTTGCTACCAGTTTTCTGAACCACCTGCTGCCATCGCTACCGGATCGGGCGATCCAGTCCGAACCGGGAGCATTTCACCCCTGAGTCCACATATCTTAAAGTTGCTATGCTTGAAAAACAGTGATCTATAGTTGAGAGTTAGCTGTGGTCCACAGCACATTTTTCTCACTGCCATGCTGCAGTTACCTGGATTCTATCAAAGCAAGAAGCTATATTTTTGCTTGAGATTTTTTTCCTGTTTTTTTTTTTTAGCTCCTGCAGCATAAAAGTGTCGGAATGTTGGTAGATGGTTAAATGAGAGGAGAGCGAGTTTAGCTCCCATCGCCTTTGGTAGAAAAATCAGATTTAACACACCTATTTTAATTCTCTCTTTTTTGATCCCAGCAAAACTGCTAAAAAAAAAACACACACACCAACTCAACACCATTCGGGTGTGACTACACACTGCAAACACAAGGCTGCCTTTGGAATAATTTGAGAAATGAAGGTAATCACTTCAGCGGCAGTCCAAGACACAATCATCTTGAAACTTTCAAAAACAGCAATTAATTCTTTTTTTCCCCATATCGCCTTTATTATTTTTATAATACAACTCAAGATTGAAAACATATTTAATGTGCCTTCTTCCTCCTATTTTTCCCATACTTGTGAGGTGACTGGCCCAAAATCAGCCAGCCAACTTTCATACCTAAAGTGGGACTAGAACTCACTGTCTCCTGATGACTGATCCAAAGTCACCCAGCTGGCTTTCTTATCTAGAATGGGACTAGAACTCATAGTCTCCTGGTGACTGACCCAAAGTCACCAAGCCAACTTTCATGCCTAAAGTAGGAATACAACTCACAGTCTCCTGATGATTGGTTCAACGTCACCCAGCTGGTTTTCATATCAAACTAGATCTCACAGTCTCCCAGTTTCTAGCCTGATGCTTTCATCACTAGCCCAAACTGACTCTCAGCAATCTCTCTCTTATAGTTTATGTTAGGAGAAGTCCATGGATTCAATGGATTTTTGGCAAAAAGCCATTCAGTCACACCATGGGTAGCAGTGATGGAATGATGATGGAGGAAAAGGAGAAAAATAATAATAATGTCTTCTGTTGTAGCCAAACATTTGGCCCCTTCACTCATCTTCCATTAAAATGAATTACATTCCTGGAGGTTTTCAAACAGGAGTTGCATGGCCACCTAAATTCTTGACATGAACCAGATGATTTACCTGATTCTATGGTTTACCTCAGGAGTGTCAAACTCGATTTCATTGAGGGCCGCATCAGGGTTGTGTTTGACCTTGTGGGACCAGGGTGGGCGTGGCCAGGGTGGGTGTGGCCAGCATGATGTCACTCATGTCAGGGCGTTGTCTGTGGTAGCCCAAGAGCTCTGCCAGTGAGAATAGGCTCCTGAGTTCCGTTTTCGGCTGGGACAACATCCTGCAACCCTCTGCCAGTGAAAACGGACCTCGGGAGGGCTCTGTGCGGCCCTCCCCAACTAAATTTTTTCTGGCAGAAGCACCATGGGCCAGTCCTTCACTATTTCCAGGGTGGCCCCATGGGCCAAATCTAAGCACTCCGCTGGCCAGATCCAGTCCCCGGGCCTTGAGTTTGACACCTCTGGTTTACCGTATCAAAACTGATCATTCCTGCCCCTGTTTTCTATCATAATATGTTGGAATGTCTACCGGGCATTCCAGGAAGGAGGGACCAGGAGGGACACGGTGGCTCAGTGGCTAAGATGCTGAGCTTATCAATCAAAAGGTCTGCAGTTCAGTGGTTCTAATCCCTAGTGTTACGTAACTGCCGCGTAGCAGTTCGAAAGCATGTAAAAAAATGCAAGTAGAAAAATAGGGACCACCTTTGGTGGGAAGATAACAGCGTTCCGTGCACCTTTGGCATTTAGTCATGCTGACCACATGGCCACGGAGACGTCTTCGGACAGCGCTGGTTCTTCGGCTTTGAAACGGAGATGAGCACCGCCCCCTAGAGTCTGGAATGACTAGCACATATGTGCGAGGGGAACCTTTCCTTTACCTTTACCAGGCTACCAGTCATTGTTTTCTTTTATTCTTTTATTGTACAGCTTTCATCCAGCTTTCTTTTTCTTCTTCATTAAGGCAACTACTTTTTTTTTCTTCGTACAATGACCATGTAATATTTTGACAGGGATGATTTTTGTACTGGGTCCTACATTAAATTCAATCAACATTTGCGACTTGATCCTAAACAGAAATTTAAACACGGCTGAGAATCTAGCAAAGGGGGAAAATAAAATTGAAAGCCTTTTTCTCAAGGGGAAAGAAAATCTTTGAAAAGTCAGGAGACAGATTTCGATGCAAAATTAATAGCTATCATAAAACTAATAAGATATTATTTGATTACAATGGGA